>NC_091290.1:27194530-27487030 GCF_032444005.1 Ranitomeya imitator
GAGATCACTCATCTAAGTAGAGCGAGTTGCACAATAGATCAGTAATTAATGCCCTATTCTATCCATGGGAAATTAAACATTGGTAAAACCCCCTTTAAAGAAAAAGTCAGGTGAGCCTGCTGAAGATACAGGTCCTTCTCAAAAAATTAGCATATAGTGTTAAATTTCATTATTTACCATAATGTAATGATTACAATTAAACTTTCATATATTATAGATTCATTATCCACCAACTGAAATTTGTCAGGTCTTTTATTGTTTTAATACTGATGATTTTGGCATACAACTCCTGATAACCCAAAAAAACTGTCTCAATAAATTAGCATATTTCACCCATCCAATCAAATAAAAGTGTTTTTTTAATAACAAACAAAAAAACCAACAAATAATAATGTTCAGTTATGCACTCAATACTTGGTCGGGAATCCTTTGGCAGAAATGACTGCTTCAATGCGGCGTGGCATGGAGGCAATCAGCCTGTGACACTGCTGAGATGTTATGGAGGCCCAGGATGCTTCAATAGCGGCCTTAAGCTCATCCAGAGTGTTGGGTCTTGCGTCTCTCAACTTTCTCTTCACAATATCCCACAGATTCTCTATGGGGTTCAGGTCAGGAGAGTTGGCAGGCCAATTGAGCACAGTAATACCATGGTCAGTAAACCATTTACCAGTGGTTTTGGCACTGTGAGCAGGTGCCAGGTCGTGCTGAAAAATGAAATCTTCATCTCCATAAAGCATTTCAGCCGATGGAAGCATGAAGTGCTCCAAAATCTCCTGATAGCTAGCTGCATTGACCCTGCCCTTGATGAAACACAGTGGACCAACACCAGCAGCTGACATGGCACCCCACACCATCACTGACTGTGGGTACTTGACACTGGACTTCAGGCATTTTGGCATTTCCTTCTCCCCAGTCTTCCTCCAGACTCTGGCACCTTGATTTCCGAATGACATGCAAAATTTGCTTTCATCAGAAAAAAGTACTTGGGACCACTTAGCAACAGTCCAGTGCTGCTTCTCTGTAGCCCAGGTCAGGCGCCTCTGCCGCTGTTTATGGTTCAAAAGTGGCTTTACCTGGGGAATGCGGCACCTGTAGCCCATTTCCTGCACACGCCTGTGCACGGTGGCTCTGGATGTTTCCACACCAGACTCAGTCCACTGCTTCCTCAGGTTCCCCAAGGTCTGGAATCGGTCCTTCTCCACAATCTTCCTCAGGGTCCGGTCTCCTCTTCTCGTTGTACAGCGTTTTCTGCCACATTGTTTCCTTCCAACAGACTTACCATTGAGGTGCCTTGATACAGCACTCTGGGAACAGCCTATTTGTTGAGAAATTTCTTTCTGGGTCTTACCCTCTTGCTTGAGGGTGTCAATGATGGCCTTCTTGACATCTGTCAGGTCGCTAGTCTTACCCATGATGGGGGTTTTGAGTAATGAACCAGGCAGGGAGTTTATAAAAGCCTCAGGTATCTTTTGCATGTGTTTAGAGTTAATTAGTTGATTCAGAAGATTAGGGTAATAGGTCGTTTAGAGAACCTTTTCTTGATATGCTAATTTATTGAGACAGGTTTTTTGGGTTATCAGGAGTTGTATGCCAAAATCATCAGTATTAAAACAATAAAAGACCTGACAAATTTCAGTTGGTGGATAATGAATCTATAATATATGAAAGTTTAATTGTAATCATTACATTATGGTAAATAATGAAATTTAACACTATATGCTAATTTTTTGAGAAGGACCTGTATATCATTATCTGGGACAAGCGATTAGTGATGATCTGGAGATTAAAGGAACGGACACTGGTGGCCATGGCCAGGAGACTGACAATGGACAAAGGTGGCCATGACCAGGTTGCGGACAACAGGCTCTGGTGGCCATGGCTAGGAGACGGACGATGGACAAAGATGGCTGTGGCCAAGAGACGGACTATGGACAAAGGAGGCCGTGGCCAGGAGATGGACAATGGACACTGGTGGCTGTGGCCAGGAAATGGACGATGGACACTGGTGGTTGCAGTCAGAAGAAGAGCTAAGGATACTAGTGGCTGTAGCAAGTAGGCGGAGGATAAATACTGGTGAATGTAGCAAGGAGAATGTATATCAGTGGCTATAGGAAGAAGATGAAGGATGGACAATAGTGGCTGTAGAGGGAAGATGAAGGATGGACATTGCTACTGAGATGATGGATGAACACTGGTGGCTATAGTTGGGTATGGATCGGGGTAATTGATGAAAATTTGGAGGATGAATGTTCGTAGTGGCAAATAAATGAATATTCACCTTATTTCCCTTTATCATGATTCAACTCTGTTGCATCTTTGATTTATCAAAAGAAAAGAAAATATTAGCCATAACATTTTTATCCTGTTTTTAAAAATCAATGCACATTTGTTTTGGAAGCTGATGTTATTTATGAGATTTTATGATTTTTTGGTGGTTTGGATTTGGACAACACTTAGAAATTAAACAACAGTGAACAAGGCTGCAAGGCTTGGACCACAGAAAGAAGTCTGTAAACCTGGTCTGTGTATTCAGAGCCTCCACCTGCTCCAAAAAGGGAAACATTTTCTCTCCGGTATGTCACCCATACGATGGACATGGCAATGTGCTTCCAGAATGGGACGTCAGTCGTCGCTGTATTTTTCAGCTGAGAGAGCTGTCATTTATCATAGTTATTTTCTCACTATGACTATCGATGTCACCCATCTCTGCTCCAATCTCTCATCAGGACCCTTGTTATTTTCACTCATCTACTACATAAACTTTACTTTTATTTTAAAGCAGGTTATTGACCAAAACTGTCACGCTAAAATGAACATTTACCATGAAGTGACAACAAGGCTGGAAAAGACGACGTCCGGTCTTGGTCCTTACGCGGTTCAAGACCAGATAGAAAGAAGATAAAACCCAGGGTTGAGAGCAAGATCAGTGGTATGAAGAAAAATTACCTTAGTTGAGATTGAAAAATCGTAATATTTGAAGAACTATTGAGAGGGGTGAAAACACAAATTTATTAAATGGGGAACAGGGAACTTCAGATCATTATGATAAAGGATCCCAATATACCGCGCCAACAAGGGGAACGGTCTAGAAAACCTAAACCTAGTCTCAAACAGAACAGACCAAACAAAAAGTATAAGTGAAGTGTCTTATAACCTATGGCAACAGCAATTGTACAGAGATCACTTGATTCATGCACTCACTACCTCCCATGGTCCAACCTTGAAAGCCCATTTGACCAATACTAACAAAGAAAAGTTCTTTTCTCAGACTATTTCTATGAAAGAATGTTTATTTTCTCGATGTATGCTGCTATGGGTGAAATATGTTTGAGACCTTCACTTTATAAGAAATGGAGACTCCAGGACATTGCTCCAGTGCTCGTTTACTTCTACCACAATCCCATGAAGGAGGCAAAGCCACTGAATTGGATCTTCTCAGAATAGGAGGAGCTCTCAATTAGTTGTACCTTCCCCTGAAGAACAGTTAGCTCAACCCTCTTGTCCTCCTGACAGAAACAGGGGCCACCCCTATAATAAACACTCGCCTTTGTGTAATAGAATCTTGGTTGGTCCAAGATGAGAAGTATAAGATGCCTTCAATAATTACAGGGTGTAGAGCACTACTCTCCAGGTTTAGGATCTGTGATTGAGGTCCCTCATCTTTGCCCTTTTTGTCCCTTCTCAAAAATGTACACAACGTTTTTTTAGAAAGGGGAACTTAAGACAACAGCGATAAAAATTCCAGTCTGTTGCTTGTCCTCTTGGGCCTGAGATTTTACAGGAAATAAGCATGGAAAGTTCAGAGGGCGGTCAGACAATGATTCCTCATCCAGCTGCCTATGAAACTTCATCCACAAGTTGGTAATTATGATAATCCTCAGTAGAGAAGAAAACCTGCACTGTGTTATCCAGCAGACATCCAGAGGGTATCAAGCATCCTCTCCCGAAACGTTCCGGTGACATGACACTTGCCATGATCTCAGACCAGAGCTATTGCAACCATCCCGCACTGTCATCATGTAGTGTCAATGGTCTCTACTGTTAGTAAACACATTCCTTACATTTCCCCTTTGTAAGCCGGACTAATGGGCAATGAAATGACTAAAATAAGTGTTATTGCTCCTTCTCGGCTGGTGGAAATTGTATCATGTCAGATGTTTGTGCTTCTTTGGACTAATGAGATATGGAACATGTCATCTTAAGAATTCTTGATGGCGATTCCAAGCAGTCTTCAGGGCATTAAATTGTGTTGCAAGCAACATCTGAGATTAAATAAATTACTAATGAGCATGAACATACGCAAGGGAAGCCAAATAGTATGGGCAACGATAGAGAAGACGGGCGCCCACCAGTGTTGCCCTTTCTAACAGTTGCCCAGGTACTAACACAATAGCTCCTGGAATATAAGAGGTCCAAATATTGTTCGTGCTTGGAGACCACTTCTACTTTCTACCAGTTCCTGCTCAGAGGTAGTGAGATTGGCTTGTTTTAAAGTTGCAAATCAAATCTTCATAGCCTTTCCCCGATGTAAGACTCAGCTCATGTTTTGTACCAAAATACCAACCGTTGCTAGAATCCAAGCAATCAGATCTGATGATTTTTTTCTTGCCAGTTACTCATGCCTATTGGGGTATAATCAGAGGTGCACCACTAAATACTTGGGGTCTCAATTATCTGTATTTCTTATTGGTTCTAATTGGAACCCGTCCATCTTGGCGATTGCCATTTCTAATATCCCACAAGGAAGATTCTTGGCCAATGTGAACTAGAGGATAAACAAGAGAGGAACAGAAAGTGGAAACACAAGACACTTTTCCCCTAGTACCAAGGCATATAAGCTTCATATAAGAATGTCGTTTTCTAACCCTTGGTGTCTACAAGGAGGCCACATTTAGCATGGGGAGAGGACCAGAAAGGTAGAGCAAATGGATACAAGTACACATACAATCTATTTTCTAGGATATTCGCTGTAATCCTAATTTATGGATGATGTCTCTCCTGCCTTCATCCACATGTTCCTTGGTTTGGCCAAGAAATGCGAACGGCCTGAAGTATTTTTAGATGTTGTTGACAATAAACGGAGAACTGGCACTGACCTCCGGACAATAAAAGAATTGATTTCCAATATAATAATATAATTCATTCACATCCATGGAAGAATCTTACATTCTATTTCTGGTCGACCTTTGGGGAGTTTTCCCAGAATGTTTTTTTTTTTTTTTTTTTGCTGAACCATCATTGTGTCTTAATCCTGATCTAAGACAGAAATTTTCTGAGGTTAAAACAAATCTGCAAATATTCCCTCAAAATGTCTACAAGCCCAAGCCACCCTGTGCCGAACCACTAAGGAGTTTTGTATACTGATCCCCATCAAAAGAAGAAGGTGCAAAATGGCCACCATTAACGGAAATCATTACAGTGTCCATTTTCCAGTTTTCTGACTTCCTAATTTGCTTTCCTGTCTCGTCTTTTTCTGTTCTTCAGAACTTCTACATTACAGTAACAATTCTAGAAGTCTCATGCTTGAATATACACAGTAAACACATGTGGGCCTTCTGAGTGAATAAGGAACGTAAACTCTAGACCAGTGTTCTCCAACTCCGGTCCCCGAGAGCCACCAACAGGTCATGTTTTCAGGATTTCCTTAGTATTACACAGGTGATACTTGCATCACCTGCACAGGCAATAATTCCATCACCTGGGCAATACTAAGGAAATCCTGAAAACATGACCTGTTGGTGGCTCATGAGGCCCGGAGTTGGGGAACACTGCTCTAGACTCTACTCTGCCGATCAGCTTACTAGTGTGAAGAGATCACTCTGCCCTAGTGCGGCACATTTTAGGAACCCTATTGAGGTTTGAATGAAAAGCTGCCACCCTCTGATACTCCCAATTGTCAGATCCTGTAACTATTCTGTATTGATAGAAAGACATCACGTTGCATAACTAGGGAATAAACAGAAGAGTCGTGTTCATTGTCTATGGCCACCATGGAACAATTTAGAGACCAGAAGGATTCTTGGTTCGTGGTGGGTCCAGATGTGGAGAAGGAATCCAATCATCATAAATATTATTCAGAGGCACAAATCAATTCTGATAAAGTATTGCTGGATTCACCCGGATCAGACCGGTGTCGGGCGCCTCAGAATTGTTCCTGTTGTTATTTTAAGGAGACGTAGAGGGACAGAAGATTATTTCTAATCATTTCTAAGTAATCAGACACTACTCCCACAAGTGCAGATATGAAAACTATGTATCCGCAGTAATAATGACATCAGCTCTATGTGAATTTCTTACAAGCGATGGTAACGCTTCCTTCAGACGAGAAAATCGAATGGTTTTGAATCTTTTTACTTTTACTTTACACATTTGGAGGATTTCAAGACGTAGAGATGGAAGCAGTTATGACTTATAATTGGGCAGAACAAAAAAATGTATACTTGCTTCTAGAGGTTAACTAACTTCATTGGCAGGACCAGTATTAATTTATGATCTTTAATCAAGTGCTTAATTTATGGAGAAATACATTGTTCAGCTTAGAAGATGCCGATCACAATAGAGTGGATGTAAAAAGGTCAACAAGGGAGGACTCAATGGTCTGAGAAGACTTTTCACTGGAAGTCCTGTTTATACTATTTATAATATTCTAAGGACACATTTATATGCACAGACCACTTTCTTTCAAGTACTTCACTAGTATGAAAAAAAACGTTTTAGCTCAATTTTTAGATTTTGCACTTCATATAGTGGAAAGTTCAGTATTGAGCCTCAACATTGCAATACTCACTTAGGCTGAAAAAAAAAGTAATAGTAAGATACTTTTAAAAACTGAAGTCTGTGATCGATCCCCTTCTTTGATATGCACTAGAGTTCTGCCAAAAGATTTTCAGAGTTTTGGACTAACGGATACGTTGGTAGTCCATGGCTGTCAGTTCAAAGCATTGCAAACTTCTGCTACCTGCAAATCTTCTGATTAGTCAGCAACCACGGTGTCATGCGTGCATCATGCTACAATATCATGGTGTCCCAGTGGACTACTAAAAAGAAGAGGCGTCAAGGAGGCCGCAGGTAGTAAGAGGTTTGCAAATATTTTTGCTCAACTCTGATTTGTATCTTACAATTAATGTTTCGCCAGGTAATCCCTTAATGTCCTAAGAAGTTTTTGCCCTTTATGCATTGCCCTATCTTTTTGACTCCTCAAAATGAATACATACCACACCCTAAACGGATACAAACCAAACACAGAGGCATCAGTCTTGCATGTGATAAAGGAAGACACTGTGATAATGGACAGCGTTCTACATAATAAGGAAAAACACTAAATAATGGACGGTCCTACACAAAATAAAATAGGACACTGTACGTAATAAGTGTGCGCGCTATGCATAATAAAAGAGGGTTCCATTTAATAAGGGAAGGCACTGTACATAATAGAATACACTGTATATAATAAGGGACCACACTGTACAAAGTAAGGAGCAGCATTATGTAATAAGTGATGGCACTATATATAATAATGAAGGACACTGCACTAATGCACAGCGCTATAAATCTATAAATGAGAACATTGTATGCAATAAGGGATGGCGCTATGCTTAATAAGAGAGGTTGCTTTACAAGCAAGATTGTTACTACCCATCATCTCTCTGTAGGCCATAAAGCACAGATACAAGATAAATATTTACATCTGGTAACACTATTCATGTCTCATCTGATTAGGATGTTTTTTGTCCTTTTCGTCACCACCTGCCTCAGACAATTTCTTTCGACTATGACTCGTCACTGCAGAAATTGCCGCATAGATGTTTTTGGAAGGTCATTTCGTCATGGAAGATCTAACTCAACATCATTACGTGCAACGAGTTACAATGTCATGGGTGCTAGGCTCACCTTGTGAGGTGCATTCTCTAAGCCTCAGATCTGGATGGACACACGGACCTCGGACATTGAGGAAGCAAGCTGGAAGGCACATGGGCAGTGAGTATATGGATGGATGAAGTGGAACCCAGGAAAGATGAATAGAATCACAAAAGATGGAACACACCGAACACAGGACTAGAGTCTCAATCCCAAGACACAAGTGTGAGCCTTAACGATCTTAACTGGGTCTAGGGAGAGGAGGTCATAGATCCACACCAGGAAAATTCAGACATGGAGCACAACAAAGGGCAGTGGACCCAGGGGAAGGAAGCAGAGCTTGGAATACCTGGGAAAGGTGTGTGACATGTGGGTCTAAAAAGTTCCTGAGATGCCCAGGACGCCGGACTCCGAGAGAAGAGCGTGTATCTTTTGCCTCACCTCTAGTGTAGTGTTATACCAAAGTTATCCACATTGGGACAAAAGCAGGACTAACCATCCCTATTATTGTTAACACCAACCTCACCAATCCTGCTCTGAAAAGCCAACTTGTGGGCGGGACACGCATACATTTTTATGGGACTATTTCTAAAATAAAATTAAAAAAAAACAAAAAAAAAAAAACAGGGCCGTCTCTGCGAATCCGGGATTGTTGGCAAGTGTGCTATACCAGCATCCTCACTGTCATCCTTTCTCATGTGGCCTGTCAGTCAGCGTTCACTGCAGTTTTAGCAATCTATCTATATAATTGCCTTGTAATGTTTTAATTTCCTGTTCTGTCCAGATGTCACCGTATCCCAGAATACCAAGAGGAGGAAGTTCACCGACCGCCATATTGGGACACCGAAGTGATGGATGTCACAATATGGAAACTGCTGCTGGTACCAACACACACACACACACACTCCATATGCCGTACGCATCACACACTCACACAGCCTCTTGCACGGTACCACCAGCGGTACACCGTCGTGAACACGCTGCCGCTGGGATCAGCTAAATGATTCACTGACCGCTGCCATCTTTGTACAGGAGCAGCACATGCACAGTTTTAATGTGCCCTCCGCTATCTGTCTGCAAAAAGATGGCGGCAGTCTGATTTACTGCGCCTGTGCAAATTACGCGCAAGTGCAGTGAATCATTCAGCTGATCCACAATGTGTCTACAGGCAGAGGAAGTCGGTCACATTAAAGGGGTTTTCCCATGAACGAAAGTTCATTTTAAAAATTGTCAGTGTCTGACCGTGTACGGAGCATACCACATCTCCTGGGCAGGGGAGGAAGCAAAAGACAATACTGACCTTACAGCAGGAGATCACAGAGGATTCATTTTGTGAGGTAAAATATTGTTTAAAAACAGTCAGAGAAATATTTTACCTCCCAAAATGAATCCACTGTGATCCCCTGTGTAATGTCAGTATTGTCTTTTGCTTCCTCCCCTGCCCAGGAGCTGTGGTATGTTCGTGGGAAAACCACTTTAAAAAGCAAATATCAAGGCCAACATGGCTCCTCATAAAAAGTATGAAAATGACAATGAAAGGAGAGCAGCAAAGGCACAACGTCGAAGACAACAATGGGCAAATGAGACTCGAATAGCAACAGCATCGCTGGGACAAAACAATGCATATAAGTGTAGGCGTCAAGCACATGAGTCCCCTGATGCAAAAGTCATTAGATTATCACAGGATGCCATTAGGCAACAACAGCGCCGCATGCCTGCCCCCATCGTGACATTACCGCCTCCATCTAGTTCCTAATAAACCTGAAAGATCAGGATGAACAGTGAATATAAATCATCAGATGAGCCCATGGTAAATTAATAACACATTATATAGTAGTATTATTGATATATTCACGTTTCCTTACATATTATAACATATTCCACATCTATGAAGTTGTTCTAGTCCTCCAGTGCCATTGACGGATGAGTACTTGCGCACATTTTCCTTCCCCTTGGTATCATGATTCATTCGTCTTCTATACAAGAATCCTAGAGAATAAATCATTTTTCACCTTTTGTATTAGGGTCAATTTAATTTGGAGATTAAGATGGTTAATAAGAAGGAGGGAGAGGGGAAGTGCAATAATAAATGTCCAAAACGAGTCCATATATCATACTGATATACAGCAAGGTCCATAGGGAAGGGTCTGAAGCAAGAATCCATTAGGGTCTTATCTGCCTGTGCTCAGCCATTATCAGTGTGAAGAGCCGCTCAGTCTGAGGACGACACTGATATTGGGACACAACTCCCATCTCACCCAACAAATTTCCAGTCTTATCCCAGTTGCTTATTTTGATGCTTCCCCTGGGATACCCTGTCACCCTGTGTCCATACATCTCCCTGAGCAGTGGGTGCTGGATCCTATCACACTCAGTAATTCCATGTCCCGTAAATCAGGACGAGAACACGGTGTTCCCTCATTAATAGCACAAGAGGCGATTGTATTATCTGTTATTATGAAGCAGTGATGGATGGTCTTCATGTGTATACACAATGTCTGCAAGGAGCAGAACAGCAGCAGCAAATCCAGCCACATACAATCTTTCCACCCAGACAGATCCATATTGTGTTCATAGACTGCAGTATTTATAGAAAGCATATTCATATACATATTATCACTATAGTTATATTCTTGTATATAGGGGCAGTATTATAGCAGTTACTAGATGGTGGCCCGATTCTAACGCATCGGGTATTCTAGAATGTGTATGTATGTACGTTGTGCATAGCACAGCCACATAGTATACAGCACAGCCACATAGTATACAGCACAGCCACATAGTATACAGCACAGCCACATAGTATACAGCACAGCCACATATTATACAGCACAGCCACATAGTATACAGCACAGCCACATAGTATACAGCACAGCCCACATAGTATACAGCACAGCCCACATAGTATACAGCACAGCCCACATAGTATACAGCACAGCCCACGTAGTATACAGCACAGCCCACGTAGTATACAACAGCCCACATAGAATATACAGTAAAGAACCCGCGTCTGTTATTATGCTTAAACCTTCTTTCCTCCAGACATAGAGGATGCCCCCTTGTCCCTGTCTCAGGTCTATGATTAAAAAGATCATCAGAAAGGTCTTTGTACTGTCCCCTCATATGTTTATACATTAACATAAGATCACCCCTTAGTCTTCGTTTTTCCAAACTACATAGCCCCAAGTGTAATAACCTATCTTGGTATTGCAGACCCCCCAGTCCTCTAATAACATTGGTCGCTCTTCTCTGCACCCGCTCCAGTTCAGCTATGTCTTTCTTATACACCGGAGACCAGAACTGTGCACAGTATTCTAAGTGTGGTTGAACTAGTGACTTGTATAGAGGTAAAATTATATTTTCCTCATGAGCATCTATGCCTCTTGTAATGCATCCCATTATTTTATTTGCCTTTGTAGCAGCTGCCTGACACTGGCCACTGAATATGAGTTTGTCGTCCACCCATACACCCAGGTCTTTGTCATTGACGGTTTTGCCCAGAGTTTTGGAATTAAGCACATAGTTATTCATCTTATTACTTCTACCCAAGTGCATGATCTTACATTTATCCCCATTAAAGCTCATTTGCCATTTATCAGCCCAAGCTTCTAGTTTACATAAATCATCCTGTAATATAAAATTGTCCTCCCCTGTATTGATTACCCTGCAGAGTTTAGTGTCATCTGCAAATATTGAAATTCTGCTCTGAATGCCCCCTACAAGGTCATTAATAAATGTTAAAAAGAAGAGGGCCCAATACTGACCCCTGTGGTACCCCACTGCTAACCGCGACCCAGTCCGAGTGTGCTCCATTAATAACCACCCTTTGTTTCCTATCCTTGAGCCAGCTCTTAACCCACTTACACATATTTTCCCCTATCCCCATTATTCTCATTTTATGCATCAACCTTTTGTGTGGCACCGTATCGAAGGCTTTTGAAAAGTCCATATACACTACATCCACTGGGTTCCCTTGGTCCAATCCGGAACTTACCTCTTCATAGAAACTGATCAAATTAGTCTGACATGAACGGTCCCTAGTAAACCCGTGCTGATACTGGGTCATGAGGTTATTCCTCTTCAGATACTCCAGTATATCATCCCTTAGAATGCCCTCCAGGATTTTACCAACAGTAGAGGTTAAGCTTACTGGCCTATAGTTTCCGAGTTCAGTTTTTGTCCCCTTTTTGAATATTGGCCCCACATTTGCTATACGCCAGTCCTGTGGTACAGACCCTGTTATTATGGAGTCCTTAAAGATTAAAAATAATGGTCTATCAATGACTGTACTTAATTCCTGCAGTACTCGGGGGTGTATCCCATCCGGGCACGGAGATTTGTCAATTTTAGTGATTTTTAGACGCCGCCGCACTTCCTGCTGGGTTAAGCAAGTGACATTTAATGGGGAATTTTTATCACTAGTCATTTTGTCTGCCATGGGATTTTCTTGTGTAAATACTGATGAAAAAAAGTCATTTAGCATATTGGCTTTTTCCTCATCCTCATCCACCATTTCACCCAGACTATTTTTAAGGGGGCCAACACTCATTTTTTAGTTTCTTACCATTTACATAGTTAAAGAATATTTTGGGATTATTTTTACTCTCTCTGGCAATGAGTCTCTCTGTCTCAATCTTTGCTGCCTTGATTTGCATTTTACAGACTTTATTTAATTTTCTGTATTTATTTAATGCCTCCTCACTACCTACTTCCTTTAATTCTCTAAATGCTTTCTTTTTGTCACTTATTGCGCCCCTTACAGCTCTATTTAGCCATATTGGTTTCCTCCTATTCCTAGTATGTTTATTCCCATACGGTATATACTGTGCACAGGTCCTATCCAGGATGCTAATAAACGTTTTCCCATTTTCTTTGTGTATTTTTGTGTCTCAGGATATCATCCCAGTTAATTGCACTAAGATCATCTCTCATCCGTTGGAAATTTGCCCTCCTGAAGTTTAGTGTCCTTGTAACCCCTCTACTACACATCTTATTAAAGGATGCATGAAAACTTATTGTTTTGTGATCACTATTCCCCAAGAGACCCCCAACCCTTATATTTGATATGCGGTCTGGCCTATTGGATAATATTAGGTCTAGCAGTGCCCCCCTTCTTGTTGGGTCCTGAACCAGTTGTGAAAGGTAATTGTCTCTCATAGTTGTCAAAAACTGATTACCTTTGCTGGAACTGCAGGTTTCTGTTCCCCAATCTATTTCAGGGTAGTTGAAGTCCCCCATAATAATGACTTCCCCTTGAGTAGCAGCTTCATCTATTTGCTTTACGAGGATATTCTCTGTTGCTTCCATTATTTTTGGAGATTTATAACAAAGCCCTATCAGTAATTTATTATTTTTCCCCCTACCCTTATCTCCACCCACAGGGACTCTACATTTTCATTAGATTCACCTATATTATCACGCTGGATGGGTTTTAAGGACGATTTTACATATAGACACACCCCACACCCTCGCTTATCTGTACGGTCATTTCTGAACAGACTATAGCCCTGCAAATTAACAGCCCAGTCATGGCTCTCATCCAGCCACGTTTCAGATATCCTCACCATGTCATAATTATGCTCCAACAACATTAATTATAATTCGTCCATTTTGTTGGCGAGGCTTCTGACATTAGTATACATACATTTTATGTATATCTCTGCACCTCTATTCTTTCTTAAATTATTAACTGTTCTAACCCCACCCCCCATGCCACCACCACACCCAACTTCCTTATTTGTGCCCAGGTCTCTATCTGCACTATCTTCACCTCCTATCAATTGAATACCCTCCCCCCAATTCCTAGTTTAAACACTCCTCCAACCTTGTAGCCATTCTCTCCCCCAGCACAGCTGCACCTTCCCCATTGAGGTGCAGTCCATCCCTAGCGTAGAGCCTGTAGCCATCTGAGAAGTCAGCCCAGTTCTGCAGGAACCCAAACCCCTCCTTCCTACACCAATTCTTGAGCCACTTATTAACCTCCCTAATCTCCCGTTGCCTCTCTGGCGTGGCACGTGGTACAGGCATTATTTCGGAGAATACCACGTTGGAGGTCCTTGCTTTCAGCTTGCAGCCTAATTCCCTGAAATCATCTTTAAGGACCTTCCACCTACCTCTAACTTTGTCATTTGTGCCAATGTGCACCATGACCGCTGGGTCCTCACCAGCCCATCCCAGTAATCTGTCCACCCGATCAGCGATGTGTCGGACTCGAGCGCCAGGTAGGCAGCACACCGTTCGACGATCCCTGTCTTTGTGACAGATTGCCCTATCTGTTCCCCTAATAATTGAGTCGTCCACTACCATCACCTGTCTGGCCTGCCCTGCTCTCCTATTTCCCTCCTTACTGGAGCAGTCACTCCTCCGGCTTTCAGAGGACATGCCTGGCTGCAGCAGTGCTACCCCTGTACTGGCACCCCCTCATCTGCCAAGTTAGCAAACTTATTGGGGTGTTCCAGATCAGGACTAGCCTCCCTGGCACTCTTCCCTCTACCTGGCCTTCTAACTGTCACCCAACTTGCTACTTCACCGTCCTGCAGCTCCATCCTACCAGCCACCCCCCTCATCTGTCCCATTGAGCGTCTGCTCAGTGAGCAGAAGACTCCTCTCCATATTGTCTATGGATCTCAGTGTTGCCAGCTGCACATTTAGATCCAGAATCTGGGTTTCCAAATGCACAACGTGCTCACATCTCGCACAGCAGTATGCACCCTCGACCGGCTGCTCAAGGACTGCATACATGTGGCAAGATGTGCACTGGATGGCATTAGCAATAGTGGAGCACATTTCCTAATGGAGATTGCACCACACAAACGTTAAATAAAAACAAAACAAAAAAACTAAACAAATGCAAAGTATCAATAAAATACAGCTAGCAATTCAGTAATTCTTCCCTTGGAAACTCCCTGAATCCAAAGTCACTGAATCACAAGTCAGCTCACACTCAGCTCACACTCAGCTCACACTCAGCTCACACTCAGCTCACACTCAGCTCACACTCAGCTCACACTCAGCTCACACTCAGCTCACACTCAGCTCACACTCAGCTCACACTCAGCTCACACTCAGCTGAAGATTTAAAGAATATTTTTTCCTTTTTCCCCTCTGCAGCAATCCACCTTGCTGTTCAATAAACTTCCAAAAAGGACATGGTGAGTGTGAGATCTTTTGGAACACCTGGAGTGGACCTGCAGATCCATGACAACGAACCTCCCAAGGGTGAGCTGACCAGGTAGACCACGCCTATACAGGGAGCGTTAGGGGCAGACCCGAGGGAGACTATTGCCGCAGAAGCTGGAACCCGGAGACAGGTAGTAGGAGGTACAAAATAGAGAAGCTGGGCGCAGGACGGACAGAGCGGGGTAAGATGAAGTACAGCTTGGTAAGAGCTGAGTACAGGCGAGACCAAAGGAGCACTGGGAAGGGGAAGACACAAAGGAAGCAGGACAGGACAGAGACACCAGACTAACAGAGTACGGGGCGGACACCGGGAAGGCTGGACTGGACGAGGAGACAAGGAAGCCTGGGAAAGGCAGAGAAGCTGAACTGGCTGGACAGAGCGGAGACTCAGAACAGGCAGTGCAAAGACAAAGGTGGACCTGAGTCACAGAAGCTCAAATGACAGACAGACAAGGGGCAGAGGAAGGAATCGCCTTAAATACATGGAGTGCTGAAGGACTTCCAGGTCAAGGTCCTCCAGGATCACAGAGAGGAGATACAGAGCGCCTGTAAATCAGAGAGAGGAAGTGCTGGAGTGGGCGGTGCACACGCGTACCCGACGAGAACCAGGGAGTGGAGAAGAATGAAGGAGAGGACGCGCACCTGCAGGAGTAGCGCACCGCAGCGGGTATGTATGAGCGGGGGGAGCGACGGTGGTCCCAGCAGCAGGAACAGCCGCAGAAGAAGTGGCCGTGACAGACAGACAAACAGATGGAAGTACCCCTTAGACAATATATATATATATATTTCTTGTACATAGGAGCAGTATTATAGTAGTTATATTCTTGTACATAGTAGCAGTATTATAGCAGTTATATTCCTTTACATAGGGGCAGTATTATAGTAGTTATATTCTTGTATATAGGAGCAATATTATAGTAGTTATAGTCTTGTACAAAGGGGCTGTATTATAATAATGTTCTTGTACATAGGGGCAGTATTATAGTAGTTATATTCTTGTACATATTGGCAGTATTATAGTGGTTATATTCTTGCACATAGGGGCAGTATTATAGTAGTTATATTCTTGTACATAGGAGCAGTATTATAGTAGTTATATTCTTGTACATAGGAGCAGTATTATAGTAGTTATATTCTTGTACATAGGGGGCAGTATTATAGCAGTTATATTCTTGTACATAGGGGCAGTATTATAGTAGTTATATTCTTGTATATAAGGGCAGTATTATAGTAGTTATATTCTTGTACATAGGGGCAGTATTATAGTAGTTATATTCTTGTATATAAGGGCAGTATTATAGCAGTTATATTCTTGTACATAGGGGCAGTATTATAGTAGTTATATTCTTGTACATAGGGGCAGTATTATAGTAGTTATATTCTTGTATATAAGGGCAGTATTATAGCAGTTAGATCTAAATCTGAATGGGGTTTGCAGGACTCCTTGTGCATCCTACCAAAACAAACTAATTCAGATGAATAGAACAGATTTTCAATTGCAGAAAATTTATGCAACAAAACCGGTCCTGTGTGAATATATTATAATATGCTGCTGATTACAGATTATGTGTCGAGGACTGAGTGTAATGACACTTTGCCTACCTAATGGGGTAATTGAGGCAGCTGCTGCTATAAATAACACCATACCTATACGCATAGTCTAGCCCACCTTTGGTATTCTTCGTGTCTTGCACAGAGTTGCTCTACGATTGCATCATTAGAACATCTTGACCAGAATATTATGTCCAGATCACAGTAATGTTGTATCTATTAGAATATAATAAATTCTAAAGATAAAAATGACCTAAAGGCAATAAAATCCTTTCAGTGCCCAGTTCCTAGAATAGGAACATATTTTATTCATGCAATGTCTTGGATATAGGATTGGGGGTTATGGAGGTTACTCTTCCCTAAGAGTTTTGGAATTAGACATTAACATTTTACAACCACATAGTTATGATCACATCAGAGATATTTCCATCCATTATTGGGATTCGCCGCTCCGAGACTCACGGAGGATCAGGGCCCTGAGATTCTTCACATTTACCGTAACTTCTTGCTTTGATCCTTAAGGACCAGCAGCACAATGATGGAGGAACATTACTCCTATGGGTTAGGATTCCTCAACCATCTGCACACATCAACCATCAAATAAATATGGCCGGAATGTCATTAGATCATTTGGCTGTTGTGCCATCAATCCATCAATAATTGAGTTTGCATAGGAAACTTGCAGGGTGCGATTGGGCCGTCATACGGACAATCCCAACTCCGCGGAGGAGCGGCGTTACCTCGGGCACTAACTTGAGAGGATAAGCAGAAATAACAAGCAAAATAAACCACGCAGTAAGCAACAGGGAACGACTGAAAAGACAAAGGTCACCAATGATGATGAGCACTGTATAGAGGAGGACACTATAGACAATGTTCGGTGCCGAACAAGAGGAATTGTGAGATGGAGCTAGGATATATTTTAGGAATATGGTGCAAAAGGAGGCCCCTTCACATGTCCATATACTACTGGTACCGGAAAAAGCAGTACCGGTGTCATCAGTGTTTTGCATCAGTGTGCCATCTATTTTTTTTTCCAGTATGGCTTAAGAAAGGCCATTTCCAAAACTTCTCCGATACTTTGCAATGTTAAATACGTACAGCAAATGGATGCCATATTCGTGTTTTGCACGGATCTATAGACTTGTGTTGTGGTATTTGTAAAACAAAAAACAAAAAAAAAACAATGGATGCCACAAGTACCTGAAGCACGGACAGGTGACAACAGCCTAATAAGTAGGGACAGTGTGCAAGTTTCTGCGTGTGACAGCTGTGACCTGTGGGGTCCTTGGGACCTGCCGGTGTTTGTTACAATTTCTGTGTATCCTATAAGGAGATTGTCGCTATAAGTGCAGCGTTCACCTCTATCCCAGCATCTATGGGGTCCTTGTAGACCACTTCCGGTCCACATAGTTTTAAACCATCCTCAGCTCAACCAGGTAGATTTTGAGTCAGGCACATGCTACACCTACAGCAAGTGTGACCAGAGACCAAGACTGAGCCAAGCATTTAAGGCATGTAGCTTTTGCCAGATATGCTATAGCCAGTCTTTGAGCAACCTCCATAATCTGTGCTAATAACCAATCACTGAGGTTCTTCCAAGTGAAACGCATATGCACCAAAATCTGTAACAGCCATGCCTGTGAAACATATATTGTAACCACCAAGCAAAGCGCCTCTGGCTGCAACCATTAAAGGGAACCTGTCACCCCCAAAATCTTCTTACGATGACGTCCTCCTCTGGTCTTCACGCTGCGGCTCCGGCGCAGGCATACTTTGTCAGCCATGTTAAGGGCAGAGCAAAGTACTGCAGTGCGCAGGCGCCAGGAAAGGTCAGAAAGGCCCAGCGCCTGCGCACTGCAGTACTTTGCTCTACCCTCAACAGCCACAGCGTGAATACAAGAAGAGGATGACATCCTATGAAAATGGGAGGCCCCAGACTGGACCGCGACGCCCATCAGACCAGGACCACAGCGGGACTGCCCCTGGGTGAGTATAACCTAACCTCTTTATCTCATATTTCAGATTACATCGGGGGCTTATCTACAGCATTACAGAATGCTGTAGATAAGCCCCTGATGCCGGTGGGCTTAGCTCATCTTCGACTTTGGGGGTGACAGGTTCCCCTTTAAGAGTCATGCCCCATCTGAAGTCCAATCTTTTGAACTGTGATGATTCCGACTCCGTTAAATCTGCAGCAGCCTTAACTGTATTACACTGCTCTCAACATGTAAATGGAGCCGACCCCGAGAGGCTTCACCCTAATCTCTGTTGTGAATTCTGTTGTCGGGCTCCCTCCTGTGGTCATGAATGGTACTTCGGCTGGTTCTGTCCATGGACTTCCTCTGGTGGGTGTTTCTGAGTTTCACAGGTGACTAGGTTAATTCGTTAGCTGCTGCTCTATTTAACTCCACTTAGATCTTTGCTCTATGCCACCTGTCAATGTTCCAGTATTGGTCTAGTTCACTCCTGGATCGTTCTTGTGACCTGTCTTCCCATCAGAAGCTAAGTTCCAGCTTGTATTTCTTTGGTTTTCTATTTTTCTGACCAGCTTGCTATTTAATTTGTTGTCTTGCTTGCTGGAAGCTCTGGGATGCAGAAGGAGCGCCTCCGCACCGTGAGTCGGTGCGGAGGGTCTTTTTGCGCCCTCTGCGTGGTCTTTTTGTAGGTTTTTGTGCTGACCGCAAAGTAACCTTTCCTATCCTCGGTCTGTTCAGTAAGTTGGGCCTCACTTTGCTAAATCTATTTCATCTCTGTGTTTGTATTTTCATCTTTACTCACAGTCATTATATGTGGGGGGCTGCCTTTTCCTTTGGGGAATTTCTCTGAGGCAAGGTAGGCGTTATTTTTCTATCTTCAGGGCTAGCTAGTTTCTTAGGCTGTGCCGAGTTGCATAGGGTGCGTTAGGCGCAATCCACGGCTATTTCTAGTGTGTTTGATAGGTTTAGGGATTGCGGTCAGCAGAGTTCCCACGTCCCAGAGCTCGTCCTTATTATCAGTAACTATCAGGTCATTCCGTGTGCTCTTAACCACCAGGTCCATTATTGTCCTAACCACCAGGTCATAACAGTACAGGTGGCTGTTATGATTAGGTAATTCAGTACTACAATGGACATAGAAGTCAGAGCACATACAGTGACCTGACAATAACCCAAAAACATAGAACGAGCTCTGAGACGTGGGAACTCTGCTGATCGCAATCCCTAATCCTCTCCAACCACACTAGAGGCAGCCGTGGATTGCGCCTAACGCTCCCTATGCAACTTGGCACAGCCTGAGAAACTAGCTAGCCTGAAGATAGAAAATAAGCCTACCTTGCCTCAGAGAAATACCCCAAAGGAAAAGGCAGCCCCCCACATATAATGACTGTGAGTAAAGATGAAAAGACAAATGTAGAGATGAAATAGATTTAGCAAAGTGAGGCCCGACTTTCTGAACAGAGCGAGGATAGGAAAGGTAACTTTGCGGTCAACACAAAACCCTACAAACAACCACGCAAAGGGGGCAAAAAGACCCTCCGTACCGACTAACGGCACGGAGGTACACCCTCTGCGTCCCAGAGCTTCCAGCAAGCAAGAAAAACCAAATAAACAAGCTGGACAGAAAAAACAGCAAACAAAAATAACACAAGAGCAACTTAGCTATGCAGAGCAGCAGGCCACAGGAACGATCCAGGAGGAAGCAAGTCCAATACTAGAACATTGACTGGAGGCCAGGATCAAAGCACTAGGTGGAGTTAAATAGAGCAGCACCTAACGACTTCACCACATCACCTGAGGAAGGAAACTCAGAAGCCGCAGTACCACTTTCCTCCACCAACGGAAGCTCATAGAGAGAATCAGCCGAAGTACCACTTGTGACCACAGGAGGGAGCTCTGCCACAGAATTCACAACAGGTGGCCCAAAGTACTAATGCATCTCAATAGAGGGATAAGAGAAGTTCTGAGACCATTTTTTTTTCTTTGCAGTGTGTTTTGTCTCTATTTTCCCCTTTACCTCTGGGTGGTTCAGGACACAGGTGTAAACATGGACATTCAAGGTCTGTCCTCTTGGATGTATAATCTCACTACAAAGATACAAAACATTCAAGATTTTGTGGTTCAGAATCCGATGTCAGAGCCTAGGATTCCAATTCCTGATTTGTTTTTTGGTGATAGATCTAAGTTCTTGAATTTCAAAAATAATTGTAAATTGTTTCTTGCCTTGAAACCTCGCTCCTTAGGTGACCCTGTTCAACAAGTAAAGATCATTATTTCTCTGTTACGTGGTGACCCTCAAGACTGGGCATTTTCCCTTGCGCCAGGAGATCCGGCATTGCGTGATGTTGATGCGTTTTTCCTGGCGCTTGGATTGCTTTATGACGAACCTAATTCAGTGGATCAGGCAGAGAAAATCTTGCTGGCTCTGTGTCAGGGTCAGGATGAAGCGGAGATATATTGTCAGAAGTTTAGAAAGTGGTCTGTGCTCACTCAGTGGAATGAATGTGCCCTGGCAGCAATCTTCAGAAAGGGTCTCTCTGAAGCCCTTAAGGATATCAAGGTGGGGTTTCCCATGCCTGCTGGTCTGAATGAGTCTATGTCCTTGGCCATTCAGATCGATCGACGCTTGCGTGAGCGTAAAGCTGTGCACCATTTGGCGGTACTATCTGAGCATGGGCCTGAGCCTATGCAATGTGATAGGACTTTGACCAGAGCTGAACGGCAAGAACACAGACGTCGGAATGGGCTATGTTTTTACTGTGGTGATTCCACTCATGCTATCTCCGATTGTCCTAAGCGCACTAAGCGGTTCGCTAGGTCTGACACCATTGGTATGGTACAGTCTAAATTTCTATTGTCCGTTACTCTGATTTGCTCTCTGTCGTCCTATTCTGTAATGGCATTTGTGGATTCAGGCGCTGCCCTGAATTTGATGGACTTGGAGTATGCTAGGCGCTGTGGTTTTTTCCTGGAGCCCTTGCAGTATCCTATTCCATTGAGAGGAATTGATGCTACGCCTTTGGCCAAGAATAAGCCTCAGTACTGGACCCAATTGACCATGTGCATGGCTCCTGCACATCAGGAGGATATCCGCTTTCTGGTGTTGCATAATCTGCATGATGTGGTCGTTTTGGGGTTGCCATGGCTACAGGTTCATAATCCAGTATTGGACTGGAAATCTATGTCTGTGTCCAGCTGGGGTTGCCAGGGGGTACATGGTGATGTTCCATTTTTGTCTATTTCGTCTTCCACTCCTTCTGAAGTTCCAGAGTTTTTGTCGGATTATCGGGATGTATTTGATGAGCCCAAAGCCAGTGCCCTACTTCCTCATAGGGATTGCGATTGTGCAATTACCGTATATACTCGAGTATAAGCCGAGATTTTCAGCCCAAATTTTTGGGCTGAAAGTGCCCCGCTCGGCTTATACTCGAGTCACGGTAGCGGTGGGGTCGGCAGGTGAGGGGGTTAGGGCGCTGAGGTATACTTACCTAGTCCCAGCGATCCTCGCGCTGTCCCTGCCTTCCTCCCCGTCTTCTGTGCTGCAGCTTCTTCCCCTCTTCAGCGGTCACGTGGGACCACTCATTACAGAAATGAATAGGCGGCTCCACCTCCCATAGGGGTGGAGCCGCCTATTCATTTCTCTAATCAGCGGTGCCGGTGACCGCTGACAGGAAGAGGCTGCAGCACAGAAGACGGGGAGGAAGGCAGGGATAGCGCGAGGATCGCTGGGACTAGGTGAGTATGTTATATTTACCTGTCGACGTTCCAGCCGCCAGGCGCCGCTCCATCTTCCCGGCGCCTCCATCTTCCCGGCGTCTGCGCTCTGACTGTTCAGGCAGAGGGCGCGATGACGCATATAGTGTGCGCGGCGCCCTCTGCCTGATCAGTCAGAGCAGAGACGCCGGGAAGATGGAGGCGCCGGGACCGGACGCTGGGAGCTGCAATCAAGAGAGGTGAGTATGTGTTTTTTTTTTTGTTTTTTTTATTGCAGCAGCGGCCATGGCACAGAAATATGTGCAGCATCTATGGGGCAGTATGAACGGCACACAGCACTATATGGGGCATCTGTGCAGCATCTATGGGGCAGTATGAACGGCACACACCACTATATGGGGCATCTGTGCAGCATCTATGGGGCAGTATGAACGGCACACAGCACTATATGGGGCATCTGTGCAGCATCTATGGGGCAGTATGAACGGCACACAGCACTATATGGGGCATCTGTGCAGCATCTATGGGGCAGTATGAACGGCACACAGCACTATATGGGGCATCTGTGCAGCATCTATGGGGCAGTATGAACGGCACACAGCACTATATGGGGCATCTGTGCAGCATCTATGGGGCAGTATGAACGGCACACAGCACTATATGGGGCATCTGTGCAGCATCTATGGGGCAGTATGAACGGCACACAGCACTATATGGGGCATCTGTGCAGCATCTATGAGGCAGTATGAACGGCACACAGCACTATATGGGGCATCTGTGCAGCATCTATGGGGCAGTATGAACGTCACACAGCACTATATGGGGCATCTGTGCAGCATCTATGGGGCAATATGAATGGCACACAGCACTATATGGGGCATCTGTGCAGCATCTATGGGGCAATATGAACGGTGCAGAGCACTATATGGCACAGCTATGGGGAAATAATGATCTATTTTTATTTTTGAAATTCACCGGTAAATGCTGCATTACCACCCTAGGCTTATACTCGAGTCAATAAGTTTTCCCAGTTTTTTGTGGCAAAATTAGGGGGGGGTCGGCTTATACTCGGGTCGGCTTATACTCGAGTATATACGGTAATTTGATTCCTGGTAGTAAGTTTCCTAAGGGCCGATTGTTCAATTTATATGTGCCAGAACACGCCGCTATGCGGAGTTATATAAAGGAATCCTTGGAGAAAGGCCATATTCGCCCATCGTCATCACCATTAGGAGCAGGGTTCTTTTT
This sequence comes from Ranitomeya imitator, assembly GCF_032444005.1. Lineage (NCBI taxonomy): Eukaryota > Metazoa > Chordata > Amphibia > Anura > Dendrobatidae > Ranitomeya > Ranitomeya imitator. Next base: position 27,218,059 of record NC_091290.1, read on the forward strand.
TGTGGCCAAGAAGGATGGTTCTTTGAGACCTTGTATTGATTACCGCCTTCCTAATAAAATTACAGTCAAATTTCAGTATCCTTTGCCGCTGCTGTCTGATTTGTTTGCTCGGATTAAGGGGGCTAGTTGGTTCACCAAGATAGATCTTCGAGGGGCATATAATCTTGTGCGTATTAAACAAGGCGATGAATGGAAAACTGCATTTAATACGCCCGGGGGTCATTTTGAGTACCTGGTTATGCCATTCGGGCTTTCCAATGCTACATCAGTATTTCAGTCCTTTATGCATGACATCTTCCGAGAGTACCTGGATAAATTCCTGATTGTGTATTTGGATGATATTTTGGTCTTTTCGGATGATTGGGAGTCTCATGTGAAGCAGGTCAGAATGGTGTTCCAGGTCCTTCGTGCGAATTCCTTGTTTGTGAAGGGGTCAAAGTGTCTCTTTGGAGTTCAGAAGGTTTCATTTTTGGGGTTCATTTTTTCCCCTTCTACTATCGAGATGGACCCTGTTAAAGTCCAGGCCATTTACGATTGGACTCAGCCGACATCTGTGAAGAGCCTGCAAAAGTTCCTGGGCTTTGCTAATTTTTATCGGCGCTTCATCGCTAATTTTTCTACTGTTGCTAAACCGTTGACTGATTTGACCAAGAAGGGTGCTGATGTGGTCAATTGGTCTTCTGCGGCTGTAGAGGCTTTTCAGGAGTTGAAGCGTCGTTTTTCTTCTGCCCCTGTGTTGTGCCAGCCAGATGTTTCGCTTCCGTTTCAGGTTGAGGTTGATGTTTCTGAGATTGGAGCAGGGGCCGTTTTGTCGCAAAGAAGTTCTGATGGCTCGGTGATGAAGCCATGTGCTTTCTTTTCTAGAAAGTTTTCGCCTGCTGAGCGTAACTATGATGTTGGTAATCGTGAATTGTTGGACATGAAGTGGGCATTCGAGGAGTGGCGTCATTGGCTTGAAGGAGCCAAGCATCGCGTGGTGGTCTTGACAGATCACAAGAATTTGACTTATCTTGAGTCTGCCAAACGGTTGAATCCGAGACAGGCTCGATGGTCGTTATTTTTCTCCCGTTTTGATTTTGTGGTTTCGTACCTTCCGGGCTCTAAGAATGTGAAGGCTGATGCCCTGTAAAGGAGTTTTGTGCCTGACTCTCCGGGTGTTCCTGAGCCGGCGGGTATTCTCAAAGAGGGGGTAATTTTGTCTGCCATCTCCCCTGATTTGCGGCGGGTGCTGCAAAAATTTCAGGCTGATAGACCTGACCGTTCCCCAGCAGAGAAACTGTTTGTCCCTGATAGATGGACTAGTAGAGTTATCTCTGAGATTCATTGTTCAGTGTTGGCTGGGCATCCTGGAATCTTTGGTACCAGAGATTTGGTGGCTAGATCCTTCTGGTGGCCGTCTTTGTCGCGGGATGTGCGTTCTTTTGTGCAGTCCTGTGGGACTTGTGCTCGGGCTAAGCCCTGCTGTTCTCGTGCCAGTGGGTTGCTTTTGCCCTTGCTGGTCCCGAAGAGGCCCTGGACGCATATTTCTATGGATTTTATTTCGGATCTCCCCGTCTCTCAAAAGATGTCGGTCATTTGGGTGGTTTGTGATCGCTTTTCTAAGATGGTCCATTTGGTACCTTTGTCTAAATTGCCTTCCTCCTCTGATTTGGTGCCATTATTTTTCCAGCATGTAGTTCGTTTACATGGTATCCCGGAGAACATCGTTTCTGACAGAGGTTCCCAGTTTGTTTCAAGGTTTTGGCGATCCTTTTGTGCTAGGATGGGCATTGATTTGTCTTTTTCCTCGGCTTTCCATCCTCAGACAAATGGCTAAACCGAACGAACTAATCAAACTTTGGAAACATATCTGAGATGCTTTGTTTCTGCTGATCAGGATGATTGGGTGTCCTTTTTGCCGTTGGCTGAGTTCGCCCTTAATAATCGGGCCAGCTCGGCTACTTTGGTTTCGCCGTTTTTCTGCAATTCTGGTTTCCATCCTCGTTTCTCTTCAGGGCAGGTTGAGTCTTCAGACTGTCCTGGTGTAGATACTGTGGTGGATAGGTTGCAGCAGATTTGGACTCATGTGGTGGACAATTTGACATTGTCCCAGGAGAAGGCTCAACGTTTCGCTAACCGCCGGCGCTGTGTGGGTCCCCGACTTCGTGTTGGGGATTTGGTTTGGTTGTCGTCTCGTTATGTTCCTATGAAGGTTTCCTCTCATAAGTTTAAGCCTCGTTTCATTGGTCCGTATAAGATTTCTGAGGTTATCAATCCTGTGTCATTTCGTTTGGCCCTTCCTGCATCCTTTTGTGTTGTGAATTCTGTGGCAGAGCTCCCTCCTGTGGTCACAAGTGGTACTTCGGCTGATTCTCTCTATGAGCTTCCGTTGGTGGAGGAGAGTGGTACTGCGGCTTCTGAGTTTCCTTCCTCAGGTGATGTGGTGAAGTCGTTAGGTGCAGCTCTATTTAACTCCACCTAGTGCTTTGATCCTGGCATCCAGTCAATGTTCTAGTATTGGACTTGCTTCCTCCTGGATCGTTCCTGTGGCCTGCTGCTCTGGATAGCTAAGTTGCTCTTGTGTTATTTTTGTTTGCTGTTTTTTCTGTCCAGCTTGTTTTTTTTGGTTTTTCTTGCTTGCTGGAAGCTCTGGGACGCAGAGGGTGTACCTCCGTGCCGTTAGTCGGTACGGAGGGTCTTTTTGCCCCCTTTGCGTGGTTGTTTGTAGGGTTTTGTGTTGACCGCAAAGTTACCTTTCCTATCCTCGCTCTGTTCAGAAAGTCGGGCCTCACTTTGCTAAATCTATTTCATCTCTACGTTTGTCTTTTCATCTTAACTCACAGTCATTATATATGTGGGGGGCTGCCTTTTCCTTTGGGGTATTTCTCTGAGGCAAGGTAGGCTTATTTTCTATCTTCAGGCTAGCTACTTTCTCAGGCTGTGCCGAGTTGCATAGGGAGCATTAGGCGCAATCCACGGCTGCCTCTAGTGTGGTTGGAGAGGATTAGGGATTGCGGTCAGCAGAGTTCCCACGTCTCAGAGCTCGTTCTATGTTTTTGGGTTATTGTCAGATCACTGTATGTGCTCTGACTTCTATGTCCATTGTGGTACTGAATTACCAGCCATAACACTTTTGCCATCCATAATGTGTTCCATAGGTCGTTATTGCGGAGATACGTGGCGCCTGTGGTTCCATCCGTTGATCCTCCTGCCCCGGTGTTAGTTGAGGGGGAGTTGGAGTATGTGGTGGAGAAGATTTTGGATTCTCGTGTTTCGAGACGGAAACTCCAGTACCTGGTCAAGTGGAAGGGTTATGGTCAGGAAGATAATTCCTGGGTTTTTGCCTCTGATGTTCATGCTGCCGATCTGGTTCGTGCCTTTCATTTGGCTCATCCTGGTCGGCCTGGGGGCTCTGGTGAGGGTTCGGTGACCCCTCCTCAAGGGGGGGGGGTACTGTTGTGAATTCTGTTGTCAGGCTCCCTCCTGTGGTCATGAATGGTACTTCGGCTGGTTCTGTCCATGGACTTCCTCTGGTGGGTGTTTCTGAGTTTCACAGGTGACTAGGTTAATTCGTTAGCTGCTGCTCTATTTAACTCCACTTAGATCTTTGCTCTATGCCACCTGTCAATGTTCCAGTATTGGTCTAGTTCACTCCTGGATCGTTCTTGTGACTTGTCTTCCCATCAGAAGCTAAGTTCCAGCTTGTATTTCTTTGGTTTTCTAGTTTTCTGTCCAGCTTGCTATTTAATTTGTTGTCTTGCTTGCTGGAAGCTCTGGGACGCAGAGGGAGCGCCTCCGCACCGTGAGTCGGTGCGGAGGGTCTTTTTGCGCCCTCTGCGTGGTCTTTTTGTAGGTTTTTGTGCTGACCGCAAAGTAACCTTTCCTATCCTCGGTCTGTTCAGTAAGTTGGGCCTCACTTTGCTAAATCTATTTCATCTCTGTTTGTATTTTCATCTTTACTCACAGCCATTATATGTGGGGGGCTGCCTTTTCCTTTGGGGAATTTCTCTGAGGCAAGGTAGGCTTTATTTTTCTATCTTCAGGGCTAGCTAGTTTCTTAGGCTGTGCCGAGTTGCATAGGGAGCGTTAGGCGCAATCCACGGCAATTTCTAGTGTGTTTGATAGGTTTAAGGATTGCGGTCAGCAGAGTTCCCACGTCCCAGAGCTCGTCCTTATTATCAGTAACTATCAGGTCATTCCGTGTGCTCTTAACCACCAGGTCCATTATTGTCCTAACCACCAGGTCATAACAAATCTCCGCTCCAATAACGAGGATGGCACGACAGTGAATACGTAGCTTACTTAGTGTGGACCATGTAAGTGTAACGGTTATAGTGTGCGAGGGCACAAGCTTTATGGTTAAACAGTAGAATTGGCACAGATCTTGTTGTTAAATGTCAAAATTAAAGCACTGAGCTTGGTCAGTAGAAAATAATAAAAACGGTCTATAAACTTGGCAGTTACAGTACTAGGAGGCAATGAGCTTGGTGGGTATATCGTAACAAGAAAAGTCTCTAAAACTTGGCAGTTAAGATACTAGGAGGCTCTAAACTTCGTAGGGACACTGTAATACAAACAATCTCTAAACTTGGCAGTTATAGTAGTCTGATTCAATGAGCTTGATCGGTACGCCGTAATAAGGACAGTCTCTAAACTTGGCAGTTACAGTACAAGGAGGCAATGAGCTTGGTGGGTACACCGTAATAAGGACAGTCCCTAAACTTGCCAGTCACACTACTAGAAGGCAATGAGCTTGGTGGGAACATAGTAATAAGATCAGTCTCTAAACTTGGCAGTTACAGTACAAGGAGGCAATGAGCGTGGCAGTTAATGTATGAGGAGTCACTGAGCTTGGTGGGTACACCGTAATAAGGACAATCCCTAAACTTGGCAGTTACAGTACAAGGATGCAATGAGCATGGCGGTTAATGTACGAGGAGTCACTGAGCTTGGTGGGTACACCGTAATAAGGACAGTCCCTAAACTTGCCAGTCACACTACTAGAAGGCAATGAGCTTGGTGGGTACATAGTAATTAGATCAGTCTCTAAACTTGGCAGTTACAGTACAAGGAGGCAATGAGTGTGGCAGTTAATGTACGAGGAGTCACTGAGCTTGGTGGGTACACCGTAATAAGGACAGTCCCTAAACTTGCCAGTCACACTACTAGAAGGCAATGAGCTTGGTGGGTACATAGTAATAAGATCAGTCTCTAAACTTGGCAGTTACAGTACAAGGAGGCAATGAGCGTGGCAGTTAATGTACGAGGAGTCACTGCGCTTGGTGAGTACACCTGTTATGAAAGGCAATTCAGAATCACAATGGACATGGAGGTCAGAGCACATACAGTGATCTGACAATAACCCAAAATAATAGAACGAGCTCTGAGACGTGGGAACTCTGCAGACCGCAAACCCTAATCCTATCAAACCACACTAAAGGTAGCCGTGGAGCGCTCCTGACCAGAACCTAGGCGCCTCGTCACAACCTGAGAAACTAGCTAGTCCTGAAGATAGAAAAATAAGCCTACCTTGCTTCAGAGAAATTCCCCAAAGGAAAAGGCAGCCCCCCACATATAATGACTGTGAGTAAGATGAAAACACAAACATAGAGATGAAACAGATTTAGCAAAGTGAGGCCCGACTAGCTGAACAGAACGAGGATAGGGAAGATAACTTTGCGGTCAGCACAAAAACCTATAAATAACCACGCAGAGGGGACAAAAAGACCCTCCGCACCGACTAACGGTACGGAGGTGGTCCCTCTGCGTCTCAGAGCTTCCAGCAGGCGAGAAAAACCAATAAAGCAAGCTGGACTGAAAAATAGCAACAAAATAACATAAGCAAAACTTAGCTTTGCAGAGCAGCAGGCCACAGGAATGATCCAGGGAAAAAACAAGTCCTACACTGGAACATTGACAGGAAGCATGGATCAAAGCATCAGGTGGAGTTAAGTAGAGAAGAAGCTAACGAGCTCACCAGATCACCTGAGGGAGGAAACTCAGAAGCTGCAGTACCACTTTCCTCCACAAACGGAAGATCCCAGAGAGAATCAGCCGAAGTACCACTTGTGACCACAGGAGTGAACTCTGCCACAGAATTCACAACATACACCGTAATAAGGAGTCCCTAAACTTGGCAGCTACACTACTAGGAAGAAATGAGCTTGGTGGGTAAATAGTAATAAGATCAGTCTCTAAACTTGGCAGTTACAGTACAAGAAGGCAATGTGCATGATGGGTATACCATAACAAGAACAGTCTCTGTACTTGGCAGTTAAGATTCTAGGAGGCACTGAACTTGGTAGGGACACTGTAATACAAACAATCTGTAAACTTGGCAGCCATAGTAGTCTGATTCAATGATCTTGATCGGTACACCGTAATAAGGACAGTCTCTAAACTTGGCAGTTACACTACTAGGAGGCAATGAGCTTGGTGGTTGCACAGTAATAAGATCAGTCTCTAAACTTGGCAGTTATAATACTTGAAGGCACTGAGAATGGTACTTACAGGGTTCTACAGCTCTGGAGACACTAGCTAAGGTCTCCTGATGCCATCTAAGGCCATGGAAGATGCACTAGTCAGGCCACAGCCTGAGTCATTTAAGGACCCCTCTGCTACATGACAGCTACAACAGTATTACAGATAGAAAAAGTCAACAGACCAATGCAATGTTAAAGGTTTTGTATCAAGAGGGAGGCTTGAGATGTACTCCACCAACATCTTCAGTGGCGACATTTTCGGTCAAAGACTACATTTTGACATTTTCCTACAGTTACACTTCATTTGAGAAGGTTCATGTAAATAAATCGTATTACGTATGTCTTATTTAATCAAGAACCATGTAAACATGACCACAAGGAGCCCCGAGAGGCTGGAAAATGTGGACAGAGGCCAAAATTATATCACTGTTCATGCGTCTGGATTTTGGTGCAGCGACATTTCTATGCAGTGAAGTAGGAGGATGGAGATTTGTCATCTCTGCTTAGCGTGACTGGACAAGAATCTGCAGGAATGTTCATATGGGAGATCTGTGACTCAGATGCACATGTTGTGCGCAGAGGAATGTGGCCTGGGATCACACAATGGCACTGGTCAACGGCCAAGCCAAACACAAATGGTAGGAATAGATCCTCGCTGTGGCCAAATTATCGCACAGGGAACCACTGGAGAAATGGCGGAAATCATCTGAAGATACAACTGATGTAACTTGTCTGTTATATAAGAAACGTACCCCAACAAGCGGAGGACACCAGAAAAATGTTCATACAAAACTGAACCACCATGTGCTTAAGATTATGGGGTGACGGGAAAGGAAAAAGCATTCAACATGGGAGCAACAAACACTATTGGGGAAATATTCTAAGATGGTATAACGGTCCTAAAGATTAGTCCATCCTCTGATCACTAGTCTACAATAACTAAGAAGAATTATTCAACATTTCAATCCGTGCATACACATATTGTGAAACTTTTATATTACAACCAATATTATACTCCAGAGCTGCACTCACTATTCTGCTGGTGCAGTCACTGTGTACATACATTACATTACTGATCCTGAGTTACATCCTGTATCATACTCCAGAGCTGCACTCACTATTCTGCTGGTGCAGTCACTGTGTACATACATTACTGATCCTGAGTTACATCCTGTATTATACCCCAGAGCTGCACTCACTATTCTGCTGGTGCAGTCACGGTGTACATACATTACATTACTGATCCTGAGTTACATCCTGTATTATACTCCAGAGCTGCACTCACTATTCTGCTGGTGCAGTCACTGTGTACATACATTACTGATCCTGAGTTACATCCTGTATTATACCCCAGAGCTGCACTCACTATTCTGCTGGTGCAGTCACTGTGTACATACATTACATTACTGATCCTGAGTTACATCCTGTATTATACTCCAGAGCTGCACTCACTATTCTGCTGGTGCAGTCACTGTGTACATACATTACATTACTGATCCTGAGTTACCTCCTGTATTATACTCCAGAGCTGCACTCACTATTCTGCTGGTGCAGTCACTGTGTACATACATTACATTACTGATCCTGAGTTATATCCTGTATTATACTCCAGAGCTGCACTCACTATTCTGCTGGTGCAGTCACTGTGTACATACATTACTGATCCTGAGTTATATCCTGTATTATACTCCAGAGCTGCACTCACTATTCTGCTGGTGCAGTCACTGTGTACATACATTACTGATCCTGAGTTACATCCTGTATTATACTCCAGAGCTACACTCACTATTCTGCTGGTGCAGTCACTGTGTACATACATTACATTACTGATCCTGAGTTACATCCTGTATTATACTCCAGAGCTGCACTCACTATTCTGCTGGTGCAGTCACTGTGTACATACATTACATTACTGATCCTGAGTTATATCCTGTATTATACCCCAGAGCTGCACTCACTATTCTGCTGGTGCAGTCACTGTGTACATACATTACTGATCCTGAGTTACATCCTGTATTATACCCCAGAGCTGCACTCACTATTCTGCTGGTGCAGTCACTGTGTACATACATTACATTACTGATCCTGAGTTATATCCTCCAAAGCTGAATTTCATTTGTCTGAGCAGCAGTTTGTGCTTCAGAGCAGCTTTTTTTTTTTTTTTTTTTACAAAACCTCAGCCAGTACATTCCATTCTTACAACACAGAACATCTTAAATAAAAATGTGGACCGTTCTGGGCTTCGAAAAACCAATCATTTACACTGAAGTAATTATCTTAGATGGTTTGTGTGGGTGAAGGAGCCGGGAGGTTGGAAGGTTATGGCAAAGTGGACTTGAATTGACCACAGAACGGACCGCACAGGACTTTCACCGGTTGCATCGAGGTTCTGCGCTCAAATTCTAAATCACAATTTATACAGAAGAAAAAGCAGAAAACATTTTGAGGAAAACATCTGCCCTCCTAGTGGCCATCAGTGGAACTGCACTGTTTACTGCCCATCATTTTATTACATTCTTTGAAAAAGAAAAATAGTGCAGAGGCCAAGACCCGAACTTTCAGCTATTTTAATGGACATTTATCAGGAGGGATAAGTCTCAGCAATCAGAAAATGTGACAGATCTGTACGGCAACACCTCAGCCCTGATTAGCGGACACATACATGGGCTCCGGGCTGTCTTGTCATTGGTTGTGTGCGATCTCGCCGTGAGACCCTGGTGCTTGTAGTTATATCTATAAATGAGTATTAAAAAAATAAATAAATAATATTCACTTACTGGAGCGGTGTCCGTGTGTCCCCCGCCAGTCTCCTCGCTGCGTCTTCTGAGATCCTGATTGGCTGCTGTCTGCACATTGTATCTCTCTTTGGAATGTGAAGGATAAGGCCATTGATTGGCTGCAGCGATCACATGACACCCCCCTCCAGAAGAAGCCAGGAGACCGGTGGGGAACGCAGCACTCCGTATGAATGAACAATGCAGATTTGGTAGAGAAGTATCATCTTTATGTTTTTTTTTTATTTTTATTATTATTTTATTTATTTTTTACGACCCCAGGGCCAATTAGGACATGTTGAATGAGTAATAGACATCCCCTTTAAGTTTCTTTCAATTTCTATGGCTCGCTTCACACTTTTGTTGGACGCTCCGTTACAAGTTTACAGGGAAGAATAGAAAAAAATAATAAAAAGCTGCTGTTAAAATCACCCTTTTTTTTTTCCTATTAAAGTGATGGGTACTGGGGAAATAGAGAACAGACCCCATTATAGTTAATGGAGTTCGTCCGGCGCCGTTTAGGTCATCAGATAAAACTTTTTCTTGGTAAAGTACGTTTTTTTTCTATTCCTTTGATGGAATTTCAAGCACTAGTGTGAATTAAGGCGAACACATCATGAACATAGTCATGAAATGGCACCGCTGACAATATTGTTCTGTGCGTCTCATTATAATAAGGGAAAAAATAAAAAAGTGGAAATTTCTGCTAAGCGCATAAAGTTTAAAGCTTTTCACATCTCATTTGTGTTTATTCTCGGCCTGATATCATCGTTACTGCTTGTAATAATATTACAGAAATTGGCTTGTAATAATCCCGTCCATTAATGTGCGCAGCAATGCTGCCATCTAGTGGTGAGCTCCTAACACATGAGCCTGTGATACATGCAGTGCATTGCTGTACCGCCATCTAGTGGACAGTTGTAGAAGTTACAGTATTTGCATTCTGCAAATCAAACTCTCATTAGTGCACGGCGAGACACAACAGGTATTCACAATATGCAAAACTTACACGTTTACTGAATTTTCGCAGCATAAAACGTGAGGCGATATGGTTTGAAGTCAGAAAAAGTTTGTTTAAACCCAGTCTTCATTTTTGTGCTTTCATTTTCTCTTTTTTCCAAGAGTCATAACTTTTTTCCTATTATTTCTCCACGGTGTAGCAAACGATGCCTCTTGTCGCAACTTTGACGAGCGGCGGACGTCACCCCCTTTCCCCCCCCCCCACTCACTTTGTCAGAATTGGGCATTAATGGCGTAAAACAGCAAAAGTTGCTAAATTTTAGCGCAGTCTCAAGTTGCATCAAAATGAGTCTTTTCAACGCTTTTTACACCAAAATACTGCTGGAAAACATTCCAGGTTTTCACACAAGAATTTTTTTTTAAAAAAGTCAGCCAAAATGTGCAAAGCCTCCACCTTCATGGAGGGAGCGCAGCTTTCGGCAGGCGCCACCATAGATCGCTGGGGCCGGGCTCTCACCATGGATTGGGAAAGGCTGCGGAAACCAATAGACACAAATGGAACCAAGAATCTGGAGTTAGGAAAGTGGCACTTAGCTGTTTGTCACCTTCCATTTTTGTTTGCAGAACCCCCGACTGCTGGTCTGTACCTCTTCCATGTTCTCTGCTCCGGGCGGTGCTCCAGCCCGGGTCACCTGTACATCATTTCCCAATAATCACAGCACAAGCTCCGGTCGCCCCCTCCCTTCTCTTGAGGATATGTGCACACGTTGCGGATTCTCTGCAGATCCGCAATTGATTTACAGTACAATGTAAATCAATGAGAAAAAAAATAATGCTGTGCACACTTTGCGCAAAATCTGCTGCGGAAACGCTGCGGTTTAAAAGAAGTAGCATGTCACTTCTTTTTTGTGAATCTGCAGCGTTTTTGTACCCATTCCATTATAGAAAACCGCAGGGGTAAAAAAAAACGCAGCAAATCCGCAAAAAAAACACGCACAAAAAACGCTGCAGAACCGCACAACAAACGCGACAAATCCGCAGGTGCGTTTTCTGCCAGGAGAGGCAGAATCAGCACCAGAAATTCCTAAGCCTAATCCGCAACGTGTGCACATAGCCAAAAGAGCACACAAGGGGCTCAATGCATCAAAGCTTTTATTCCAGTGTAAAAAGTGGCATCATTCTGGTGGCGGCTGCAGTAAAACGATGCAGCTTTTGGCGTTCACGCGCCATTATCACCCCGCTGTGACAATACGGACAGGATGGAAGGGAGCAATCTCTGTGTTTGGTCTTTCTTGCCTCTTTTCGTGCTATTCTCCCGAGCACGGTGCGGCACTCTGCTCCATGTATATGGCGGTGCACCCTATTCCATCCCTGCTCCATGTAAATGGCGGTGCACCCTATTCCATCCCTGCTCCATATATACAGTTGTGCACCCTATTCCATCCCTGCTCCATATATACGGTGGTGCACCCTATTCCATCCCTGCTCCATATATACGGTTGTGCACCCTATTCCATCCCTGCTCCATGTATATGGCGGTGCACCCTATTCCATCCCTGCTCCATATATATATGGCGGTGCATCCTATTCCATCCCTGCTCCATATATATGGTGGTGCACCCTATTCCATCCCTGCTCCATATATACGGTGGTGCACCCTATTCCATCCCTGCTCCATGTAAATGGCGGTGCACCCTATTCCATCCCTGCTCCATATATACAGTTGTGCACCCTATTCCATCCCTGCTCCATATATATGGCGGTGCATCCTATTCCATCCCTGCTCCATATATATGGTGGTGCACCCTATTCCATCCCTGCTCCATGTATATGGCGGTGCACCCTATTCCATCCCTGCTCCATATATATATGGCGGTGCATCCTATTCCATCCCTGCTCCATATATATGGTGGTGCACCCTATTCCATCCCTGCTCCATATATACGGTGGTGCACCCTATTCCATCCCTGCTCCATGTAAATGGCGGTGCACCCTATTCCATCCCTGCTCCATATATACAGTTGTGCACCCTATTCCATCCCTGCTCCATATATATGGTGGTGCACCCTATTCCATCCCTGCTCCATATACGGCGGTGCACCCTATTCCATCCCTGCTCCATATATATGGCGGTGCACCCTATTCCATCCCTGCTCCATATATATGGCGGTGCACCCTATTCCATCCCTGCTCCATATATATATGGCGGTGCATCCTATTCCATCCCTGCTCCATATATATGGTGGTGCACCCTATTCCATCCCTGCTCCATATATATGGTGGTGCACCCTATTCCATCCCTGCTCCATGTATATGGCGGTGCATCCTATTCCATCCCTGCTCCATATATATGGCGGTGCAACCTATTCCATCCTTGCTCCATGTATATGGCGGTGCACCCTATTCCATCCCTGCTCCATATATATGGCGGTGCATCCTATTCCATCCCTGCTCCATATATATGGCGGTGCACCCTATTCCATCCCTGCTCCATATATATGGCGGTGCATCCTATTCCATCCCTGCTCCATATATATGGCGGTGCACCCTATTCCATCCCTGCTCCATATATATGGCGGTGCACCCTATTCCATCCCTGCTCCATATATATGGTGGTGCACCCTATTCCATCCCTGCTCCATATATATGGCGGTGCACCCTATTCCATCCCTGCTCCATATATACGGTGGTGCATCCTATTCCATCCCTGCTCCATATATACGGCGGTGCACCCTATTCCATCCCTGCTCCATGTAAATGGCGGTGCACCCTATTCCATCCCTGCTCCATGTAAATGGCTGTGCACCCTATTCCATCCCTGCTCCATATATATGGCGGTGCACCCTATTCCATCCCTGCTCCATATATACGATGGTGCATCCTATTCCATCCCTGCTCCATATATACGGTGGTGCACGCTATTCCATCCCTGCTCCATATATATGGCGGTGCACCCTATTCCATCCCTGCTCCATATATATGGCGGTGCACCCTATTCCATCCCTGCTCCATATATATGGTGGTGCACCCTATTCCATCCATGCTCCATATATATGGCGGTGCACCCTATTCCATCCCTGCTCCATATATATGGTGGTGCACCCTATTCCATCCCTGCTCCATATATATGACGGTGCACCCTATTCCATCCCTGCTCCATATATACGGTGGTGCATCCTATTCCATCCCTGCTCCATATATACGGTGGTGCACCCTATTCCATCCCTGCTCCATATATATGGCGGTGCACCCTATTCCATCCCTGCTCCATATATATGGCGGTGCACCCTATTCCATCCCTGCTCCATATATATGGTGGTGCACCCCATTCCATCCCTGCTCCATATATATGACGGTGCACCCTATTCCATCCCTGCTCCATATATATGACGGTGCACCCTATTCCATCCCTGCTCCATATATACGGTGGTGCATCCTATTCCATCCCTGCTCCATATATACGGTGGTGCATCCTATTCCATCCCTGCTCCATATATACTGTATGGCGGTGCACTCTATTCCATCCCTGCTCCATATATATGGCGGTGCACTCTATTCCATCCCTGCTCCATATATATGGCGGTGCACTCTATTCCATCCCTGCTCCATATATATGGCGATGCACTCTATTCCATCCCTGCTCCATATATATGGCGGTGCACTCTATTCCATCCCTGCTCCATATATACTGTATGGCGGTGCACTCTATTCCATCCCTGCTCCATATATATGGCGGTGCACTCTATTCCATCCCTGCTCCATATATATGGCGGTGCACCCTATTCCATCCCTGCTCCATATATATGGCGGTGCACTCTATTCCATCCCTGCTCCATATATACTGTATGGCAGTGCACTCTATTCCATCCCTGCTCCATATATATGGCGGTGCACTCTATTCCATCCCTGCTCCATATATATGGCGGTGCACTCTATTCCATCCCTGCTCCATATATACTGTATGGCGGTGCACTCTATTCCATCCCTGCTCCATATATATGGCGGTGCACCCTATTCCCTTTATATCACAGTGAATTGATGTCAGGTGTGAGGCTTGGACTGGGTTTGGCTGAATTTTAGACAAGTGGAAACCGGCCAATTGTCACCTGTGCTCTTATCCGTATTCCAACATTGTCTTATGTGTAGTTTATGTCCGTTTTACTAATTTACGTCGTCATCTCCTGAGACCCAGAACTTCTCATTGTTATGTCGTTTGTACTTGTTTTCTACGGAGGTGAGCTATGGTTTTCTTTGGCGGTGACCTATTGTTTTGGGGGTGAGCTATGGTTTGTTTTTGGGGGTGAGCTATGGTTTTCTTTGGGGGTGAGCTATGGTTTTCTTTGGGGGTGAGCTATGGTTTGTTTTGGGGGTGAGCTATGGTTTGTTTTGGGGGTGAGCTATGGTTTTCTTTGGGGGTGAGCTATGGTTTTCTTTGGGGGTGAGCTATGGTTTTCTTTGGGGGTGAGCTATGGTTTGTTTTGGGGGTGAGCTATGGTTTGTTTTGGGGGTGAGCTATGGTTTGTTTTGGGGGTGAGCTATGGTTTGTTTTTAGGAGTGAGCTATGGTTTGTTTTGGGGGTGAGCTATGGTTTGTTTTTAGGGGTGAGCTATGGTTTGTTTTTAGGAGTGAGCTATTGTTTGTTTTTAGGAGTGAGCTATGGTTTGTTTTTAGGAGTGAGCTATGGTTTGTTTTGGGGGTGAGCTATGGTTTTCTTTGGGGGTGAGCTATGGTTTTCTTTGGGGGTGAGCTATGGTTTGTTTTGGGGGTGAGCTATGGTTTGTTTTGGGGGTGAGCTATGGTTTGTTTTTAGGAGTGAGCTATGGTTTGTTTTGGGGTGAGCTATGGTTTGTTTTGGGAGTGAGCTATGGTTTTCTTTGGGGGTGAGCTATGGTTTGTTTTGGGGGGTGAGCTATGGTTTGTTTTGGGGGTGAACTATGGTTTGTTTTGAGGGTGAGCTATGGTTTGTTTTGGGGGTGAGCTATGGTTTGTCTTGGGGGTGAACTATGGTTTGTTTTGAGGGTGAGCTATGGTTTGTTTTGGGGGTGAGCTATGGTTTGTTTTGGGGGTGAACTATGGTTTGTTTTGGGGGTGAATTATGGTTTACCTTTGGGAGTGAACTATGGTTTACCTTTGGGAGTGAACTATGGTTTGTTTTTAGGAGTGAGCTATGGTTTTCTTTGGGGTGAGCTATGGTTTTCTTTGGGGGTGAGCTATGGTTTGTTTTGGGGGTGAGCTATGGTTTGTTTTGGGGGTGAGCTATGGTTTGTTTTGGGGGGTGAGCTATGGTTTGTTTTTAGGAGTGAGCTATGGTTTTCTTTGGGGGTGAGCTATGGTTTTCTTTGGGGTGAGCTATGGTTTTCTTTGGGGGTGAGCTATGGTTTTCTTTGGGGGTGAGCTATGGTTTGTTTTGGGGGTGAGCTATGGTTTGTTTTGGGGGTGAGCTATGGTTTGTTTTGGGGGGTGAGCTATGGTTTGTTTTTAGGAGTGAGCTATGGTTTTCTTTGGGGGTGAGCTATGGTTTTCTTTGGGGTGAGCTATGGTTTTCTTTGGGGGTGAGCTATGGTTTTCTTTGGGGGTGAGCTATGGTTTGTTTTGGGGGTGAGCTATGGTTTTCTTTGGGGGTGAGCTATGGTTTTCTTTGGGGTGAGCTATGGTTTTCTTTGGGGGTGAGCTATGGTTTTCTTTGGGGGTGAGCTATGGTTTTCTTTGGGGGTGAGCTATGGTTTGTTTTGGGGGTGAGCTATGGTTTGTTTTGGGGGTGAGCTATGGTTTGTTTTTAGGGGTGAGCTACGGTTTTCTTTGGGGGTGAGCTATGGTTTTCTTTGGGGGTGAGCTATGGTTTTCTTTGGGGGTGAGCTATGGTTTGTTTTGGGGGTGAGCTATGGTTTGTTTTGGGGGTGAGCTATGGTTTATTTTTGGCACCATTTTTGGGCTTCAAACAACTTGTTTTGCATTTCATAGAAAGAACAAATATATCTATAGACAAATTGTGGAATTGGCCGTTTGTGGGAACAAATATGCAGAGAATGATTTCAGACGATCTAGGGTGTAAATGGAGTCTGGTCTCTGGTTTGGAGGTAAACGTTTCTGCAAGTATCAACCAATGATCTTTCTTTGGGGAGAGACGTCCTGCTGCTAGAAGGACATTTTTATGACACCGCTGATCTGCTTGTAGAGGGATCTCATCAAGGGATCCAGGGTCACGTTCAAATCTTCTCCAAGATGCTGGATCCTTTCTGAAAGATCAGTGAATAAATGTATTATAGAGGCGGCCCGGGGTGTTTGGTCTGTGTTGGGTATGCAAAGATCGGGACTTTATAAGTACCAACAACTGAAGTTGATCAGTTGAGCTGATCACTGATGATGTAGACGGCAGGAGCAGCTGAGGTCAGTGATTGGGTGCAGTGCTGTCACTACTGCAGCCAATCAACAAACACCCCAGCCCTGCACAATGCTAGCTGATTGACAGGTCTACCCCATGTTTGTACATCAGGAGACACATGTCAATCAACTGCTCTTCAATTTCTTGCTACAGATTTATCAAAGAGGGTATGTTTACTAACTCCTGATCTTGAGCCCTTGGGAGCGGACATGGGGGGGGCGTAACGGCAGTATTTTATGGGAGGAAAAAAAAAAAACCTTGAAAATGAAATAAAACAAATAAATTTCCATGCAGCAGAATTTCACCGTGCCGGTGAGCAGAAAAGGAAAAAAGTGAATCTTCTTCTATTCAACCCACTCCGGGTTTTAGCTTCGAAGAAAACTGCACTAACATTTTGAAAACTCCTAAAAAAATAATTTGGTAAATAGATTTTGTAATTCAGTAGTATTTACCATTTTTGTTACCTTTTGCGATACAGCGGTGTATACGGTAAAGCTATTGGAAAACTGATGGCTCCTTAGGAGATGATTGTGAATCTGGAAAAGGAAACATTTCATTACAACATTTAGAACAAAGAGTTTGTATTTCCTTCAATTAAAGAGATTTTCCCATCTCCAAGATCCTATCCCAATATGTAGTAGGTGTAATAATAACAATATTAGCAAATTAGAAATGTAGTATAGTTCTTCTGATTAGCTATGTCGCTTACCGCACGTGCAGGGCATTGTAGTACTGTAGCTTAGGTATCCATGGTTACGACCACTCCTATAGGGTCATTTAGTTAGCTGTTATTGGATGCCTAAGCTACTGCAATGTCCTGCACATGGGGTAAACGACATAGCGCATCAGAAGAACTACACCACATTTCTAATCGGAGGTATTTGTTAATATTATTTTTACACCTAATATATATTATTATAGGATCTTGGAACATTAGACAAACAGATAAAACACTATACAGAGATCTCCCAAAACACAAACCAGTCATCGTGTCTGATACATTTGATTATTCCTACCCCTTGAGATGCGGCGGTCTGTCCAGTAACGTCATTGGAAAGTTGATTGTTCCTCATGAGATAATTTTGAATCTGTTAAAGAAAATATTTCCTTATGTATTTAGAGTGATGTGATTCTTATCTGCTCCTATTAACAGAAGACAAACTAGTGTAACATAATCCAGAGGTCTCACCGTATAAAATATTATTTTATCAATCGACAGTGATCAGACAAAATTCATAAAATGCATGATTGTGTATAAGAAACAATAAACATTCATCTACACAAGATAATGTCTCTTAATCTTTAGATTGAATCCGTCTCTAGAATGTTGTCTCCTAATCTGAGAGCGGCATGATGTAGGGACAGAGACCCTGATTCCAGTGATGTGTCACTTACTGGGCTGCTTGTTGTAGTTTCAATAAAAATCACTATTTTATCAACAGGATATTACTGGAGGACTAGTTATCTCATGCCTACTAGTCCTGCTGCTCTGTGTAACCCCGCCCACACCACTGATTGGTAGCTTTCTGACAATGTACACATAAAGTCACCAATCAGTGGTGGTGTGGGCGGGGTTATACACTGCTGAGCATTCAGAGATCTGCAGCAGAGAAAACTGTGATTTTATATTAGATTGAGCAGTATAATCTCAGATTATAATATAAGAGTATTTCAGAAAAAAACGTACACAAAACAGGACACACACAGTAGGGAGAGAGGATAAGGATGGTGTAAGGGAAGGAAATACAAGATAACTTGTTGGGCAAAAAAAAAAATGATTTAAATGTTGTAGTGACCCACAAAGGTTTTTCATGACCTTGTGTGCAATACATGAAAAAAAATACATTAAGAAAAGCAGGAAAAAAAAAAAGCCACTGCCAGTCCAAATAGTGGTTTCTAGCCCAGCACTCTGTCCTCCGTAGTACACGCCTGCGCAATATTGCCTCGCGCAGGCGTGTACTACGGAGGATGGAGAATTAACTTCAATCCAATATTGCAGCCAGCATGCAGCCAGCGGGTAAGGAAAGGGTGAATCAAACACCCAAAAACCCCGCCCCTATGACCGAAAACCGGTCCCGCCAAATTCAGGTGACAGGTTCCCTTTAAGTGCTTTTACTGCCATCTATACTATATACAAAGCATTTGTCCTGCACTGTGGA
The DNA here is from genome assembly GCF_032444005.1 of Ranitomeya imitator. Taxonomy (NCBI): domain Eukaryota; kingdom Metazoa; phylum Chordata; class Amphibia; order Anura; family Dendrobatidae; genus Ranitomeya; species Ranitomeya imitator. The sequence goes on from NC_091290.1 coordinate 27,236,795, forward strand.
TATAGCGATCAGGAGGGAAGAGACGGTAATGAACCATCTCTGCCTTCTTTATGTGGAGTCTGGCTGTATCTGACACCCGGCTCCCCATCCCTGCTGCATCTCTATGATCTCGTCCAATAGTGAAAAATCCCTTTAACTCATTTTATACTTATATTAGTCATAAAAAAAGAGAGAGTGTGCAGCAAATTATCACTTCTATGAAAACGGCATCTTTTGCTGAGTCTCACCAACAACAACAAAAAAAAAAAAGGCTAAACAGTTTTAGACGCACTAGTTTAGATCATTTTCCTGCGGGCGGTGTATGGCCGTTCGTATAATTCGTGCACAAATGGCGCCTGCCGAAGCAGGAATTCACATCCACATAAAAGCAAATCCTTCTAGGACATTTATATAAGGAAAATGCACAGGGGAAGTCATGCATATTAATAGTATAAAAAAAAAACATAGCATTTTACAGTTGGGGGTGAAAAAAGAAGCAACCAAACAAACCTGCTGTATGGCTTCCTCTGTTTTTCTTGGACTCATTCGATATGCTTGTGATACGTCAGCCATTGGTAAAGGCATTGACATTAGTGTAAAATTCCTGAAAAAAAAAAAAAATAGAAAAATATTTAGAATTGAGAATCCTCAGTGGTTGATACCTTTTAATGGCTAACTGAAAAGATGGTAACAAATTGCAAGCTTTCGAGACTACACAGGTCTCTTCATCAGGTGAAGACTAAAAGAAATTCTGAAGAATCACATATTTATGCACAACATGGCACAGAAAGAAGGCAATAGATAAGACAGGTGACGTGAAGCAGAATTACCATGAGTGATAAACAGTTACGTCCATAAATATTGGACCAGTTCTTAGATAAGGAATGTTTTATTGTCCTCTGATTAGGGTCTCTGTTGTGATGACCCCTCATAGTCTGAGGGGCAAGTTCCTTAGTTGATGTAAAAAGACATAAATCCATGCGACACATTCATTCCTGCACTGAGACTGTAAAAGGTCGTCATCAGTTTATATTCCCATACTCTTCATCTAAGGAACTAAAGAATTTGCCCCTCAGACAATGTCTCTGCACCAAACACCGGATTTTCCAGTACTGCCTGAACAGTATCCGGCTAAGGCGCTAGTGCAAAAGAGTGTGGGAAGGTAACAGTATTCCAGCTCCAGCATTAGCATAAACCTCAAACTTCCTGGCGCTTGTCTTTAAGGTCACCAAGACTCAATCCAGAGGATAAAACACTGCATTTCCAGGACGTGGCTACAGGTAAGAAGTATGGCGGAGCAGGGAGCCCTTGACTCTCTGCTCCACTATTTACTTTGGTAAGTCTTTGGTCTACCAGTGGCCTGCAGGAGGTAACACCATGATACCACTTAATCGTGCCACATTGTGGGGGGTTTACAGACTAGGAGGTGTACACTGTCACTTGTCACGGGAACACGATTAGGTGGTTTTGACATGTGGAGGGGGGGGCATTATTACTGTGTGGAGGCACAACGGGGGCAATACATTTGTATGGAGTCATAAAGTGGAGCATAATTCTTTTAGGAGGCACAAAGAGGAAGAGATTGACAAGGAGACATGACTTCTGAATGTGGGCACAATGGCAGCAGTGTTGTGGGGGCACTATAACGGTGCGGAGGTACAAGCGGTACATAATGCTGGCGTATGGCGATGGGGTGTGGGATTTGTGCAGCGTATGGCACTATGGGGTATGTTTAGATGTTAGTAAAAGTGACGAGCCAAAGATTTCGGTGTGTGAAGTAGACGGAAGACGTTTTCATGACTGTTTCGGCCAGATGGAGAACAAGGGAAATGAACGATATAGAAAAAAAAAAAAAAAGAAATAGCAACTATTGTGATGGAGAAGCCAAGAAACAAAAACCCTTGGCTTTTGGTTCACGTAATCTAGTTTTGTTGATTTTGAAAATGTTCCAAACAGTATATGTAAAAATCTACATTCATCATGAAAAAAAGAAAAAAAAAATCACACTAATAACTCCTCATAATAAAGATTTACAGCCAATAACCCAAAATGTTTGTAAAAAAAGATGGAAAAAAACAAAATGAATCCCCTAGATGAAGTATAAAGAAAATGTGCATTTTTACCTTTTTAAGGCATTTGCCACATCCAGGAATCCAACAAATGTTGTATTATTTCTATCCCAAATTAATGTTCTGTTGGGGGTAAAAAAAAACAAACAAAAAACACAATGAAAAAAAAAAAAGTCGGAATACGGTGATATTTAAATTATAGAAGTGGTTTATTATTAATCTGAGGGTATCTGTGCAAGAAAAGGAAGAAAAAAGTCACATTAGAGCTCGTACCGATATTGCACCAGCAAGTATTGCAGAATATTGTACACAGCAAATAAGTGATCGCACGTTCAAGAAGGATTAATAAAAAGGAAAAAAGTTGTTAAAGATGTAAAAAAAAAAAAAGGAAAAGGGTTAAATCTAATGTCAGAAAGTACCGGAGTTTTCTATTAATGTGTAAAGCTTTCGCCAATAGCTTTGCTCCGGGGTCTCCCATTGAATTCCCACTTATGTCTAGCTGGGTGAGGTTGTTGCTGTTTCTCAGGGCGTGCAGAATAACATGGATGCCAGACTTTAATCTTGAATCAGCCAGAGACAGAGAACTGATTGTCTAAATTAAAAAAAAATAATAATATAAAAAAAAAAAACACCTTAATGGGTGATATGAGAAATATTTCAGAAATTAATATAATATACAGTATAAATACGGAGAAAATAATAAAGCGCCTTTAGGTGAATCCACAAATATTAAGAAAAAATTGATTTTTTTTCCCGTGTTTTTTCCACAGATGTCATCACCAAAGTACGCAATGACTATCTGTTGTGATCATTGCATTTTTGCCATTTTTTTTTCTGCGTTTTTCCCTTTTTCTATATCTTTTTATGCAGATTCAAAGCTGTAACTGTCCAGAAATTCCTGGCCAGTTTGAAAAAAATATATAAGGTTCTTTTTTTTTCCCCGCCTGTGAAAAAAAAAAAAAAAAGTCGCAGAAACTTACCGTAAACAAATTTTTTGCGACTTAGCTTTACTTGGATGTAAATGTAGAAGAGAGAGATTGGGGGAAATGTGGAAAAAATAACTATAGGAGACAGAGTGTGGATAAGACCAGCTGCTGAGCACAGAGATTGGCTGCAGCGGTGATGTAGGAAAAATAACTATAGGAAAGGGTGTGTAAACAGCATCAGCTGCTGAGCACAACGATTGGCTGCAGCGGTGATGTAGGAAAAATAACTATAGGAAAGGGTGTGTAAACAGCACCAGCTTCTGAGCACAGCGATTGGCTGCAGCGGTGATGTAAATTGCAGTTGAGACGTCACTCATGCAGTCAGGAAACAGAGAGCAGAGCTGGAGGGGAGACGCAGAGCTGGACCTTCGGAGGTTGTGTATCGATGTTTATTGCACACATACAATAATTTAGGACAAAAACACGTATTAAAGGACACATCGTTTAACATACTATAGTTTAAGTGTGGGTAACGTCATCATTTTGGGCATTGTCTTTAAAGGGGTTGTCCAGGACCTTTATATTGATGGCCTATCCATAGGATAGGTCAACATTATTTGATTGGTGGGGGAGCGACACCCAAACAGCTATTCCTGGCGCCGCGCCACCGCCGGCCGGATGTGATCAAAATCAGTATAAACTTTCCAGATTATTTCTATTGCTTTCCAGCTTACACCGTGGCATATTAAATACTTACACAGTCGTCATCTTGCAACAGCTGAACAATTCGGTGAAGTATATCGGTGACGGAAGTGCTAAAATAGAAAAAAAAATTATTAACGACGGGTCAAAAAAATTAAGAACAGAGGAACATAATATAATCCATAGCATGCAGTCTGTTACTATACTAAAATAATGCTTGCAGAGTTAATATATTTTGATGCAGTTTATGGGTATTAATGTGTAGTAATTAAATGTATAAATATCACATCCAACAAATGCAGACATTTGTTGACTGATCGGGTAGCTTAAAGTGAAAATGTGCCTTGCAGTCTAGGTTCTGGGGGTCAACACAGCAAAATAAATGTACATAAAAATACCTGGAGGAATACTCATAAATGCTATGACTTTGATGGACTATTCTTCATTAATTCATTCCTTTCCATCTCTCTGATATGCAGTTAGAAGCCTGATCTAAGTTTCAGATATTATCTCTCAGGAGTGTCCCTCCCAGTAATATAGGCTGGATGTGAGCTCTGGGCACATCCATGATACAGTGGTCTCCATTATCTCAAACATAAGCACAGCTTCTATCCTGCACTTATTTCTTCCTCGTGTTCTTGCCTCCTTTTTTCATCGTCCATTTTCTCTGCCTTCCCTGAGACTGCACTTGCTTTCTTCCTTCTCTACATTTTAGAAATCGGAGTACACTCTTGCTCTTTACTGCTACTATCTCTAACGATGAGAGAAGGGAGGAGCAAAGCAGAAAGAGCCATCCGGAGAAGTAGATCACCAGAGAAAGGGCTTCACGGCATTGTGCAGAAGCAAGATATTACAACATTTCTAATGAAGACTATGTGGAAAGCTGCTTAACTTTGGATTTAGGAAGAAAAAAACTTTTAAGCAAATGTGTGCATAGACTTGGAAGGAGAGGAACCATACTGATGTATGTGGGGACCATCTGCTTTCTGTTTGTTTCTTTTTAAAACTGAAAAAAGAGAACTTTCTCTTGTCCATGTGGAGGCGCTGTTTGAGTTCGGGCAGCTCTTAATTGAGCGCTGACAATTAAAATATGACAGTGCTCATTATGCAAATTGAGCTCTGGGTCACTGAGCCTATGGCCATGACAACGGCGCACCAACACCCCCTCATTTACATGCAAAACACATTTTTTTAATTTTTTTTCTGGCAACTGAACTACTAAATTCTACACTACATGTATGATTTTTTATCGGGGCCAAGTTCCCTACATACCTGTATAAATGGTTTAGTTAGTGTTTTGAGGGTGTCAGACTCGCTTTACGAGGCAAGTAAAGGAGCATACACTTTTGGAGGAGGTCTGGTGTGGTGCTGAGCATGCACTACAATACCTGACCCCTCCCAATATATATACCCCCTGAGGAAGCAAGATCAAACAGGCGAAACACTTAACATGTTTTATGGCAACTGTGCGTAGAGATTCTCATATTAGATGAGGGCAGGTTTGCCACATTGGTATGAACGGATACATGGACTACTTTACTATCTATTGGAAATGTGATGGTTCTCTTAGCTCAGATGTTGTTTGACAACCAGAGAACAGAATTACCCGATTAATTATAGGAATAATACTCACTTGAACTTTGAATTGAAGTTTTTGCCCAGAGATAAATGGTTTATGGATTTACTTCTTCCAACTGATAAGATCAGTGTTACCATTTCAGAGTTAAAATCTAGAGGATAAAATAAATCATTACTAACAGGATTTTATCGGCCCATCAGGAAACTGGTGAATCCCAGTAAGCTAAAGGAACCTTCACACTGAGCGACTTAACAACGATATCGCTAGCGATCCGTGACGTTGCAGCATCCTGGATAGCGATATCGTTGTGTTTGACACGCAGCAGCGATCTGGATCCTGCTGTGACATCGCTGGTCGGAGCAGAAAGGCCAGAACTTTATTTCGTCGCTGGATCTCCCGCAGACATTGCTGAATCGGCGTGTGTGACGCCGATTCAGCGATGTCTTCACTGGTAACCAGGGTAAACATTGGGTTACTAAGCGCAGGGCCGCACTTAGTAACCCGATGTTTACCCTGGTTACCATTGTAAATGTAAAAAAAAAAAAACACTACATACTTACATTCCGGTGTCTGTCCCCCGGCGCTCTGCTTCCCTGCACTGTCAGCGCCGGCCAGCCGTAAAGCAGAGCACAGCGGTGACGTCACCGCTCTGCTTTGCGGCCGGCGCTGAGACAGTGCAGGGAAGCTGAGGCTGGGGAACAGACACCGGAATGTAAGTATGTAGTGTTTTTTTTTTTTACATTTACAATGGTAACCAGGGTAAACATCGGGTTACTAAGCCACGGACCCCTCTATCTCCCACCCAACAGGACATTCCCTCAGATCAGCCGATATCGGTCAGATGTAAACCATGTACGGAGTGAAGCATCATTGGTCCTTACATGTTTCAGCAGCTGCTGCCACTATATAGAATAATAGTTTTGATTCATCCTATAACTTTATTTGCCTTGGCGGCAGCTTCCTAGCGCTGGTTTGAAACGCAAAGTTGATTGTCCACCAAATTCCCTTTTAGTGTCAATTTTACCCATCATTATTCATACATTATTGGCCACGTACTCACCCAATTTCTACCCAGACACCATACTGGAATATATTATTCTCTTCGTTATTGGTCATGTTTATTATTATTATCTGTATTTTTCCTCTATAAACCGACTACAAAATTAGCTACAAACATATTTTACAGAAATTGCTCGACACTGACAGGTAGCCCAAAATGAATCTGTTCCACCCCACAAACACCGGCCATTTTCTATCCCTCATCCAGGTACATGATGCTTTTATATTACCCGCCTGTACACTACATACCATTTGCCGATATATCCAGCGAGCTCACAGAACTGACATCAAAGATCACGTCTTGTATCACCTGTGCACCAGGTGAGCGAAGCTTACAAAAAAAAAAAGAATAAAATAAACTTTCTTTGCAAAATGTTGTTGAATTCTACAGAAATTAGAATGAGAAAACTAATTTGAAACAATGGGGAGGACAAAACTATAATAGGCCTCTTTCACGTGGCAGTATTTTGGTCAGTATCTCGCCTGAGGTTTATGACCCCAAAATAGTGAGCTACAATGGGTATATATGTGCGCGTTGCGCCTCTTGGACTTTGGCGTTCCTGCATAGTTTTCCAAGCAAAAGATGCTTCAAAAAAAATACAAGCGTTTTTGTTTGTTTTTTTATAGTGTCTTCTACATCTTTTTGGATATCTTTTGCAGTAGCTTTTTTTTAAATTATTTTCTATATTCTATATAGAAAATAGCTGTAGCCGCCATAAGAATGGACCGGTCACTTTTTTTTAGCCGCTTCAGCAGTTAGAAGAAGTGTCAAAAGATGGAACAAATGCACAGCAAGGCGTTTTGACATTATTGTGCACGTTGTTCTTTTTGACTTTTTTTTAGCGCTTTTTCAGGTGGATTCCAAGCAGAATCCACCTGAAAAAGACATTGTGTGAACATACCCAAACAGAGATAACACTAATGAAAACATTTGTGGCACTAAGACCAGCATTCTCAATGACCTAATGCACTACGACATGCAGACACCAGTACTGTAGACATCACTGACATTCCTCAAAGATTATATATGGCGCATGCTCAACTCCACTCACCAGCAACAGTAGTGTTATTGCTTTATGCATTCCCAGTAATGTTTATTTTTGTGTTAATGCATCAATGTATTTATTTATTTTCATATTTTAGAATTACAGTACAGACCAAAAGTTTGGACGCACCTTCTCATTTAAAGATTTTTGCGTATTTTCATGACTATGAAAATTGTACATTCACACTAAAGGCATCAAAACTATGAATTAACACATGTGGAATTATATACTTAACAAAAAAGTGTGAAACAACTGAAATTACCAGTATGTCTTATATTCTAGGTTCTTCAAAGTAGCCACCTTTTGCTTTGATGACTGCTTTGCACACTCTTGGCATTCTCTTGATGAGCTTCCAGAGGTAGTCACCGGGAATGATTTTCACTTCACAGGTGTGCCCTGTAAGGTTTAATAAGTGGGATTTCTTGCCTCATAAATGGGGTTGGGACCATCAGTTGTGTTGAGCAGAAGTTTGGTGGATACACAGCTGATAGTCCTACTGAATAGACTGTTAGAATTTGTATTATGGCAAGAAAAAGCAGCTAAGTAAAGAAAAACGAGTGGCCATCATTACTTTAAGAAATGAAGGTCAGTCAGTCCGAAAAATTGGGCAAACTTTGAAAGTGTCCCCAAGTGCAGTGGCAAAAACCATCAAGCGCTACAAAGAAACTGGCTCAAATGAGGACCGCCCCAGGAAAGGAAGACCAAGAGTCACCTCTGCTTCTGAGGATAAGTTTATCAGAGTCACCAGCTTCAGAAAGCGCAGGTTAACAGCAGCTCAGATTAGAGACCAGGTCAATGCCACACAGAGTTCTAGCAGCAGACACATCTCTACAACAACTGTTAAGAGAAGACTTTGTGCAGCAGGCCTTCATGGTAAAATAGCTGCTAGGAAACCACTGCTAAGGACAGGCAACAAGCAGAAGAGACTTGTTTGGGCTAAAGAACAAAGGAATGGACATTAGACCAGTGGAAATCTGTGCTTTGGTCTGATGAGTCCAAATTTGAGATCTTTGGTTCCAACCACCATGTCATTATGTGACGCAGAAAAGGTGAACGGATGGACTCTACATGCCTGGTTCCCACCGTGAAGCATGGAGGAGGAGGTGTGATGGTGTGGGGGGGCTTTGCTGGTGACACTGTTGGGGATTTATTCAAAATTGAAGGCATACTGAACCAGCATGGCTACCACAGCATCTTGCAGCGGCATGCTATTCAATCCGGTTTGCGCTTAGTTGGACCATCATTTATTTTTCAACAGGACAATGACCCCAAACACACCTCCAGGCTGTGTAAGGGCTTTTTGACCAAGAAGGAGAGTGATGGGGTGCTACGCCAGATGACCTGGCCTCCACAGTCACCAGGCCTGAACCCAATCGAGATGGTTTGGGGTGAGCTGGACCGCTGAAGGCAAAAGGGCCAACAAGTGCTAAGCATCTCTGGGAACTCCTTCAAGATTGTTGGAAGACCATTCCTGGTGACTACCTCTTGAAGCCCATCAAGAGAATGCCAAGAGTGTGCAAAGCAGTCATCAAAGCAAAAGGTGGCTACTTTGAAGAACCTAGAATATAAGACATAATTTCAGTTGTTTCACACGTTTTTGTTAAGTATATAATTCCACATGTGTTAATTCATAGTTTTGATGCCTTCAGTGTGAATGTACAATTTTCATAGTCATGAAAATACAGAAAAATCTTTAAATGAGGTGTGTCCAAACTTTTGGTCTGTACTGTATGTTTGCTTCTATTGTTACATATAATCTTTTTGAAGAACAGGTCATTGTGTACCCGAAATGGTGATAGTGTCCAATTAATTCATTTAATATGTAAATTTGTTATGCACACATGATAATAAACATGAGGGTGAAGGATCTTGCTATGAGAACTCCATAAACCCTACTCGGTTCCTGCACAGACTAAAGTATCCATTAACACAAACCCTAGCAGCTACAGCGCGACCAGAATAAACCCTGTACCTAATTATTTGTACTAAATGTCCAACTGGGGGTCTGTATGTAGGGGAGACAGGGCAAAAACTGAGAACAAGGATGAATTCTCATTGCCACACAATAAGAGAACAAAGAATAGATGTACCTGTGGCAAAAAATTTTGGTCTCCCTGATCACAGCGCCATGGACATGAGATTACTTTTATTAAAGGGTCATTTAAAATCTCAGAGAGACAGAAGAGTCTGGGAATATAAACTGATGACGACCTTTGACACCCTCAGTGCAGGAATGAATGTCACATGGATTATGTCTTTTTATATCAATTAAGGAATTTGCTCCCCAGACCGGGCATCATAACACAGAACCAGACCCCAATCAGAGGACAGTAAAACATTCACACTCCTTATCTATGAACTGTTCCAATATTTATGGACCCAACTGTTTATCACTCTCACATAACGGTAGTTCTGCTTCATGTCACCTGTCTTATCTATGGCATTATTTCTGGGCTGTATTGTGCATAAATATGTGATTCTTCAGAATTGGTATTAGTGTATGCCTGAGGAAGGGACCTGAGTAGTCTCGAAAGCTTGCAATTTGTTACCATCTTTTCAGTTAGCCATTAAAAGGTATCAACCACCGAGGACTCTCAATTCTAAATATTTTTCAGGATAAACCCTGTTAGAAAATTAGAGAAGACAACTCGGACCTGATTCCCCAAAAGGCCGTCCAATGTATCACGAACATCCTAAGGAACCGAGGGAGAGTGCAGCGAAATAAAGAAACCGCAGCAGTGCACTTATCTAGCTGGCCAAGATACACAGCAGAAGGACAGAAACTCCAGGCAGGATCCACTAAAGGCTATCACCAGCAGAGAAGACCAGCAAGGGGAAGGGTTAAATAGTAGCACCTGCAACGTGATAGGACGGGCTAGATAAAAAAAAGAAAAACACCTGCTGTCCGAAAGGAATGGCCAGAGGTAAAAGGTAATTAACACCGGGACAATGACAAAACCAGCTGTGGCTCAGCAGACAGAGATGCTGACAATAGAGCACAGACAAAACCAGCTGTGGCTCAGCAGACAGATGCCGACAACAAAGCACAGGACAGCCGGAATTGATTCGTTTGTGTGAAAATGTGGAATCTTGGAAGAAAATACTTTTGTCTACCAATTCTTGCATCATTCCCCCTTCCTGTTCAACAAAAGAAAATAGACCAAATTGGCATCTCAAACTTTAGAGATGATTTTGGATGCTTATTTTACATTTCGTTATATATGATTTTAAATCATTCTGACCATACCTCACAGTTACTCAGGTCCATGTGAAGATCAGATATTTTCTCATTACTTGCCAGGCCTTGGAACATTGCTCTGAATTAAACAGATACAGAATAATTAAAATCCTTTTTGAAATTAATCTATGAATTAAGAGTATTTCCTTTCACCAGCCGATGACAAGGAGCATTACATACCAAGCGTCAAGAGCCAGTGGAGGAAGAACTATAAGGAGTAAGGGCACAGAGGAAGGGTTTAAAGGGGGTTTCAAGGCTCTAGACAAATTTAAGCAGTCACTGTAGGTAACTACAGATTCTGGAATCATGACAGTGTGCAATGTACACACTGTCAGGATTTCGCAAGATTCGCAATGCAAATGAGCAGTCACATGAAGCATGCGATTTGCATCTATGCAGTCACATGCAAACTAGATCTAGTCGGTGTATGACTCCAACTATGGATATGACATACTTGCAGTCACGTGACGGCTCACTTGCACTGCGAATTCTGATGAATTACATAGGATAGAAAGTAAACTTGAAAATTTGCATTAAAAAAGCATTAAAAAAAACGCACATGTGAACATAGCCTAAGTCTGTGACTATGAAGCTTTGTCTTTTGTATGTGGTTTTATCTTGATGAAGACCTCAAAACGCGCTGATGATAATAAAACTGCACCAAGTCTACTTTGAATCCTGTACAAATTTTCGGATCTCCATCAGCAGCGCAGATGACCCACCCGTTGGTTCTCATCTGGCATTCTAAGGAGTCCTGACAGTGTGCGCATTGCACACTGTCAGGAGCATAACTATAATATAATAATAATAATAATAATAATTTTTATTTATATAGCGCCAACATATTCCGCAGCGCTTTACAAATTATAGAGGGGACTTGTACAGACAATAGACATTACAGCATAACAGAAATACAGTTCAAAACAGATACCAGGAGGTATAATATGTGCAGGGGTTGCAGTCACACCCAAACCCTAGAACCTAAGGAACCCAAAATATCCTTTTGGCCAATGTAAGAAGACCAATATTATTAAAGACCTGGGAAAGTTGGGGGTCCTGTTGGAAATTTTGCATTAGGTGCTTGCGAGCTCTATGTTACGACACTGCCACAATCCAGGACTCTGCAGTCACACAGGGTACCGGAAATCCCAGTTATTCTAAGGCTGGGACTACTAGGTGACTTTGGTTGTGACACGAGTTGCACAGCAAAAGTTTTCTAGGTTATCAGTGAGGGTGCAGCATCGACGACAAGCAAGTCCAACTGAATCAGTTTTTTTTGCAACTTGCTTGTCGCTTTCGCAGTACCCTCAAGGTCGAAATATGACCGCATGCGCTGCGATGCAGTAGTGACATCTAGCAAACTTTGACCACGAGACAGGCATCATGGCCAACGTTACAATAATAAAAATAATAGAGTAATAATTGGTATTTGAAAAATCTAAGTTAATTGACTTAGAGTAAGGCCGGTCATACAGGTCAGACATTCACGGTTTGATTATGAACCACGATGTCTGGATTTCGCGGCAGTCTCATAGATACCTTTGAGGTTGTTGTGTCCGGGTCAGGAGACCGGCGGCCATTCCCCCACTGCGGTCCATAGTCAGACCGTGAAAGCGGTCTAATAGGCAATTACATACGGTAGCTTTTTTTTATCTTGAGAACAGTCTGGTGAAGACCAATGCAAATACCTTAACGCTTGTGTTGGTAGTTTTGTCCCAGATAGGATAAGATATTTGAGAGAAATGGCCTGGCTAAGAAACTTGGTGATAGAAGGAGAGATATCTTTCATTTTTCTGCAAAACAAAAAGTAGAAGATGAAATAATCAGTTGATGTTAACCAATAATTTAATACGTATAATCTTACAGTGAAAGGTCCCTGGCCTTAGATGCATGACAAGGACTAGCCATAGCAGCCAGAGGCCTAGCCAAGGCTTGAAGCCTGTCATGGCTGCACGTCTGGTTAGGCTCAGCCTAGAGGTCTCCAGTAATGTGCATCTATACAATACTTCCTGGGCGCCATCTTCTGCCATGACCTTAATTGTGACCTGCACCTTCAGGGTGGACGGAGGTCACTTTCACAATATAACTCCATGGGTCTCAGATTGCTTTTTGGGTTTTGTTTTTAGATGTTCATTGTGCAGTAACAATAATCTGTCAATATGATTCTCCTGGTCAGTACAATTTCGGAAATACCAAATATGTTTTTATTTTTTTCCATTTTTTTCTAAATTAAAAGTATTAAACATAAGCTAAAATTTTATTTTTCCAATTTGGTTTATTCAAGAATTGTGCATCATTTGACTGCTATAGGCTTTTTCTCTGCAGACTGAGAATCCGTCAGCGAGCTCGTTCTGACGCAGACTTTGTCGTTCTTTTCTACGACTTTTTCTGAGCCCTTCTCAGCAGATTTATGACCACATCACATCAAAGGTCGGCTCCAATCTGGTCTGAGACTGCACTATATGCTGTAAAATCTTTCCCATATTGGTCGGACCCTATACATGAGCCTTGTAGGTCTACAGTGACTGGTGGAAGCTTTGGACCAACATATCGATCAGGGTTATTATTTCCATGACGCACGATGGCCCAGAAAGTCTGAAGATTCCGTCAACGTTGTCAGATTACCTGTGTGAATACACATTTCTTGCAGCATTCAGATAACTTAGGCTTTGGCAGCAACCATGAAGCAAGGATTCAAAAAGCTAAAATAAAAGAAAAAAAAAATACATATTATAATCATTGAAAATGTAAAGTATTCCACCCTCTACGAATGGTAAGAAATCAGACACGAGCAGCCAGTCTATACTTACAGAATCGAGCGCGCAGCCTGTGTCAGAAAGGTTAAGATGACAAAGTGAAGAGCAGTGAATTAAAAAGTTAAATAAATTCTAAAATGAGAAAAAAAACCAAAAAAAAACAGCATATTAGTCGAAATATAAAATGATTTGCTTTACTTTGCGTTTCTATGTGCTGGATATTCCGAGCATGGCTCCCACACATTCATCACCCCTATCTCATTTTATGCACACATTAAATATATACTATATATAGATCAATATATATTTATACATATTATATTCATCTTATATTTATACATTTTATTATATTTCTATTAAAATCTTATTTTTTATTTTTCATAAATCAAATAATACAGGTGAAAATGAGAAACTCTGTAATATTTCTTATTAGAGAAACCCACTTGCTTATCTTCATGTCAAGACAGGTTACGCTTTAACATTTTCGGGGAGGGTCGACTTAAAAAAATTGTAATTCTGCCTGTCTTCTTTAAAAAAGTTTTCATTTGACGCCATATATTGTAGAGTAAAAATAACAAGTTTATTCTATGGGTTGGTACAAATGGCACAATATCAGTTATGTGGGGGTTTATTTCATGTTTTACATTTTTGTAATATAAATACGTGTCATTATGGAGACAAAAGTCATTTTTGTGTTGCTACGTCCTGAGAGCTGTAAGTTATGTTATTTTTTTATGATAAACCAGTTAGTTAACCAGTTAGTTAAATAAAAAAAAAAAAAAAAAATAATAATAATAATAATAATATAAATAATAATAATAATTTAGACAATGAATAATTATAACTTACAGAGGAATCTTCTGTGGCAAAAATGCCAGGATTGCCAGACAGATCAAGATGGATTAGAGAATTGCTCAACGATCCATTGAAAGTAAGGGACTGAAATAAGCTGCTAATACCTAGAAAGTAAAACAAAAACAAAAACATTGTGTTTGTAATAAAATGCGATTTTAAACAATTTTTTCCTAAACGAATGACAAAAGAACAAAATCTTGTGAATAGCCTGATAATCACAAATGTTGTACTTATCTTTTTTAATCCCATGGCTCCAATCCCAAAAGTTCCTTGGTCTCACGTTGATCTGGTTTTGCTCCGCTACAGGACATGTCAGCGCTATGTCCCTCATGTAATAGACATGACCATAATTCCTTCTCACTAATTTATATGTAATTCACATGTAAAGCGCCGTGGAAGAAATGGCGCTATAATAAGAAATCATAATAATTCATACCTAAATCTAAATCACTCATGCCTAAAGTGATGGAGGTGTAGAGCAGTAGGACACATAAGAATAATAGTAATAATAACATAATAGTACATTTCCATAGTTTCGATTTAATTCCTGCCTTAGTCTTGGAACTTTCCAATTAGCGGCCCGACGCATGTGGCCTTAAAGGTGGATTTCTTATCAAATTTCACAATACAAACTGTACATATTGTTAAATACTTCTCTTAGACCTGATGAGCCTGGTCACTTACATTGGAAATCTGTGCCAGAATGTATAATCCTGACACTAAGATGAGCATTTTATGACTGCAGCTATGGAATGACTTACTCCTAGCTCATGAGTACCAGTCTTTTCAGTCTTTAACTACCCACCCAGTCTGACTGTCAGCTGCAGCTTGTACTGAGCAGTGTGAGACCTCAGCAGAGAGGAGGGACACTGAGTGACTGTCACTCAGACCGGATGGGTGGATATTGAGCCATTCTGAAATGGATTTTCACTGTAAGTACACCAGCCTGACCAGGTCTAAGAGATCTAATTAATAACGTATGCAGTTTTCATTGTAACAATCTGACGACACATTCCCTTTAGTATCCCAAATTCTTTTATTCATTTTCGTGCACATATATATGTGCATATTATAATATATATATATATATATATATACCTTTTGATTACCTTTTACTGATATTGAAATTCTCGAAAGGCTGAGATGTCGTAAAACTTGTTGCCGTTGTTTAAAATGTTGGCTAATTGCTGCAAGTCCTTATGAGAGAACAAGTCAAAATTGAATTATTACATAATTACCATCCTAATTTTTTCTTTACACGTGGATTACAGTGGGGTCCTTAAATTTGAGACATTATAAACACTATAGGTGGGCCTCTAAACTTGCATCCATTTGTGAAACATTTACTGTATATACACACGCGCACACATACACACTAGTGCTGAGCAATCCCCGCATGTTTATTGGCTGTCTAATAACCGTGAAACATGGGGGCGAGGACTCGAGCATGGCGCGCGAGCACCCAGGATATGGACCCGAGCACCCCGATTATCACTCGAATGGCGAGCACGGTCGCTCAGCACTAATACACACATATACATCCACAGATGTACAGACACATCATGCACACAACACATATCACACAGATTTGCACACGTATATAAACACACATACAATGCAAATACACTTATACATGCTTTAATGTACCTCTATCTTCTATTTGATTTCCAGAAAGATTTATGGTATGGAGCATAGTGCTGACATTGCTATCAAGTGTCTGAGCCATCTTGATGGCAAATTCACTGTAAACAAAAGAGAAATATTATCAGATAGATGATAGATAGATAGATAGATAGATAGATAGATAGATAGATAGATAGATAGATAATAGCAGCAGCCAGGGTCGTCCATCTGGCTAATCGTTACTCGGACTCGTCCGCTCTTCGCCAGTCGTTACACTGGCTGCCCATTCATTACAGGATACAATTCAAAGTACTTGTTCTCACCCACAAAGCTCTCCACAGTGCGGCACCCCCTTACATCTCCTCCCTCATTTCGGTCTATCGGCCTAACCGACCGCTGCGCTCTGCAAACGACTTTCGATTAACCTCTGCCCTAATCCGTACCTCCCACTCCCGACTCCAAGACTTCTCCCGTGCTGCGCCAATCCTCTGGAATGCTCTACCCCAAGATATTAGGACCATCCACAATTTGCATAGTTTTAGGCGCTCGCTCAAAACACATTTGTTCAGAGCGGCCTATCACGTTCACTAATCAAAGTCATGTTATGTTTGTGTGTGTGTAGCCCATTCACTATCCCCATCTATCCCCCCACTCCCTGAAGATGGCTGGACCATCATTGTAAATACATCACTGTAAATACACACCTGTACTTTGCATCTCCCCCACCTCATTGTAGATTGTAAGCTCTCACGAGCAGGGACGTTTTATTTCGCTTTAATTATTGTATTGTTAACGCTGTTACTTATGTCTGTTGTGTTTGATACTGTTAAACTGTAAAGCGCTGCGGAATATGTTGGCGCTATATAAATAAAGATTATTATTATTATTATTAATAGGTAGATAGATAATTACATAGATAATAGATAATCGATAGATAGATAAAAGATGATAGACAGATAGATAGATAGAGACCTGAAATAGCGTTACATAAACATTACAAAGGATAAACATACGCATAACGATGTAAAAATGATTTGCTGTGCATATGTTCAGTCATTTGCGCTTCCTTTAACCACTGACCATTCTTCACGCTCATTAACTTATTCAATACAAGAAAAAAAGCCGACGGCCAAAGATGTTGCAAAACTTGACCGAAAAGAGCCTGCAAAAGACGCTTCATGGGAAAAAAAAGGCTAGTGTTTTCCGAAGTGTAACTCTACGGGTTCACACATGTCTAAAAAGACACCATGTGCACACATACCCTTACTCCCCCCCTCCACAGGTCCAGCGATGCCTCATCCGTGCTGCCCCCAGTCTTTGTTGATAAGCTGCAGGGATGACCTCAGGATTACAGAACAGCTCCAACACACAGACTGCTCAGCTTTCCTAGCTGACCCATGCAGTCTTCATTCAGAGAGAGACACTGCTATGTCTCTATCCCATCTACAGCTCACGTTTTGGCTGGTCACTCACCAGCCACACACTTGACTCTACTTAACATCCAGCAGACTGACCCACCTAGTGAACCCAGGCCTTGGTTCTTAGTTAATGAAAGCCCAGTGCATCTAATCAAGCCTGCAGTGCTAGGAATAAATCCAGTCCTACCTGACTGGGCTGCATCAGATACACATCTGCAGCACACATAACCATACATACTTGGCCCAGAAGAGCGTGACAAATACTTTGCTAGCTTCTCTCCATGCTGCCCTCTATGCCCCTAAAGAAATGGTGTCTTTATAAGAAAATTCCTTGAAATGGACGGATCACTTGGCTATCAGATGTCGATGGGCTACATTTTGTAAAGTAATTACATTATTAAGTTTATTCCTCAGGCTTCTTTTTTTTTACTGTACTTTTTAGCAATTTATAAAATTCTTACCATTTTATTCCACAGTTCTCCAAAACTAGTTCTTCAATTTTCTTAGATCTTCCTAACACATATAACATTTGTTCAGAAATCTCTGGTCTCTAATTAAAAAAAAAAGTAATAATAAGAATAGAGGCTTCTTTCCACCAGAACCACCAACAGCTGCATGCTAGAAAACGATGATTATTACTTTCTGCACCTACAATGCTCAGTAACATTTATCTAATTTATTGCAATATTAAACCCTTTACGCTACAGAAATATATAATAAAAAGGTTAATCTTAGTCCAGTAAAAAAAAAAGCAGAGTAATAATCATATTTGGGAAATTTTACATTTCTCGGACTGCCAAGTAATCCTATGGGCAAGAGAGGACAGTCTCTCATTAGGGAGACCAGTCGTGTAGGGGTCCAAAGGAAAAAATGAAAATTAGCTTTTCACTAGAAGAAAAGAAAACTCTTTCAATAGTGCCACCTATATGGGTAAATCAGTGTCCAAATCTTTGCAACTTGACAAGGGATCTGCAGACAGCCATCTGTGGACAGCTGTTTTGGAGCCTTTGCCCTTCATCAGTGCAAGGTTTGAACAAGATGCTTATTGAGAAGGCACCATATCTCTTTATGGCTATGTTCATGTGTCCAGTAATGATCCGTTTTTTAGTCTAATTTTTTTTTTTTAAACTGATCTCTGTTTTTACACTTACCAGGCGGAAATCTTTGCAATGAAGTTTTGTGAACCATTGGTTGAATGACAATGAAGCTACTGCCAGCGCGACATCACTAAAATAAAAAATGACATTTTGCCAATGGAACGCCATCAATGTTAGTATTTTTCCCACAGCGATAATTGCCTACTAAAAATTATCCTTAATGTTGGCAGAATCTGTAAATGTTGCTTGTATCAATAATTACAACTAGTGATGATGAGAGAGTGTGCTCGGATAAGGTGTTATCTGAGCATGCTCATGTTCTAATAGAGTGTCTTCGGCGTGCTTGAATAACATGTTCGAGTCCCCGCGGCTGCATGTCTCACGGCTGTTCGACAGCCACAACACATGCAGAGATTGCATAACAAATAGGAAATCCCTGCATGTGGGCGGGGACTCAAACATAGTATTCGAGCACGCTGAAGACACTCTATTAGCACAGGAGCATGCTTAGGTAACGCCTTATCCGAGCACGCTCGCTCATCACCAATTACAACTCAATAGTCCTGCCCTGTGTATGGCTTTCACGAGAGCGGCCGCTGGGTAGCAGTGATGCTCATTGTTGATGACTGTAAGGTTTGCAAAAATGATCCTCGTGGACTATTTGTTCAAAGAACATACCCCAAAACTGTTTCAGTAGAAGAAAAACTTGTACAAAAATGCGGTTTACTCAAAAATCGTAGCCTTAGGGCAGGTGCAGACGACCGTGTGTTCTCCATCCGAGAAAAACGGTCCGATTTTACTACTCACACTCTGATCAGATTTTCTCAGAGGTGCAGAATTAAAAAAAAAACAACAAAAAAAAACCGTTTCACCATCTTCTCCATTCAGTCTGTCCATGAAAATCAGACCCCACTCGGATGTCATCACGGACCCATAGACATGAATGGTCGAGCGCCATCCGATCGGAGGCAAATTATGCACGCTGCAATCTTTTTTTGTCGGACCACTTTCCCAAGGGAAAAAAATTGGACATGTGCACAGCCTCACTGAATTGGTCCGAGCGCGATTCCATGTTTTGATGGATCACAGTGAACACGATACAGAAAAAAAATTGTCATTTCACAACAACAAAAAATCCTTGTATGGCTATGTTGATGGAAACAAGAAAAAAGCTCTTTTAGGCTATGTGCACACATTCCGGATTTTTCGCGTTTTATGGCAGTTTTCCGTGGCAAAAACGCTTAAAAAACGCATACATTAAGCATCCCATCATTTTTAATGCATTCCGCAATTTTTGTGCACATGTTGCGGGTTTTTTTTCTGCGATAAAAACGCATCGCAGAAAAATACGCAGCGTGTTCATTAATTTTGCGGATTTTATGCAGATTTCCCACCATTTATTGCATTTTGAAGCTCTGGAAAAAAATGCGAAAAATGCGCACAAAAAAAGCGAGAAAAACGCATGCAGATTTCTGGTTTTGTTCAGGAAATTTCAGCATAAAATCCTGACGTGTGCACATAGCCTAAAGGTGGAGATGAGAAAAAAAAGATGCATCATAAAAGAGGTAAATGGTTAGATATTTCACATTTAATACCGCAGTGGTCAGAAATACAAGTAATCAACATCACAGATTATAAACAATATTACATTTCTTATTCTTACCTGGCATCCAAGTGCATGAAATCTGATATTCTGAACTCTCGAGACTCCTGATTGTGATATATGTTATCAATGTCCTGCAAAATGCACACAATTGTCAACAAGAAAAGGAGATTTTTGTGTACTCACCGTAAAATCTCTTTCTCTTAGCCTCTAATTGGGGGACACAGGACCATGGGTGTTATGCTGCTGTCCACTAGGAGGCGACACTATGCATAATCTGAAAAAGATTAACTGTGGCTCCTCCTCTGTAGTATACACCCCTGGACGGCGTCAGCCTTCTCCAGTTTTGTGCAAAAGCATTAGGAGGAACGTAACATGAATAACATAACCATGCCTATAAGAAGGCAGCTATGTACGAGCTCAAGAAAACAATATGAGAACTCAACAGTAACAACGGCCCGGAAAGGGCAACAGGGTGGGAGCTGTGTCCCCCAATTAGAGGCTAAGAGAAAGGGATTTTACGGTGAGTACACAAAAATCTCCTTTACTCTGTCGCCTCATTGGGGGACACAGGACCATGGGACGTCCCAAAGCAGTCCCTGGGTGGGAAGCAATGGACGAATATTGTGCAGACTGGCCCCTAAACTTGGGGCACCACCACCTGCAGAAATTGTCTACGCAGGCTCGCGTCCGCTGAGGACTGGGTATGAACTGTGTAGTGTTTAGTAAACGTGTGTAGGCTAGTCCAAGTGGCCGCCTTACACACTTGTTGTGCCGATGCCTGGTGCCGAATGGCCCAGGAGGCCCCTACCGCCCGTGTAGAGTGTGCCGTAATACCGGCGGTAGGCCTCTTGTATGGTGGATTTGATCCACCTGGCAAGGATAGCTTTGGAAGATGGCAGACCCTTGCGGCCGTTTTCCCGAAGAAGGAAAAGAGAATCAGACCTCCGGAAGGACGCAGTTCTAGACACATACATACGCAATGCCCTGACAAGGTCAAGCGTATACAGAGCCTTCTCCACTCTATGAACTGGGACCGGACAAAGGGAAGGCATAGAAATTTCCTCATTGAGGTGGAAGTTGGACACAACCTTCGGAAAAAAGGATGGGACCGTACGGAGGACTACCTCGTCCTGGGGAAAAACCAGAAAGGGCCGTCTTAGGTGTGCCTCCTATGCCAGGGGTGTCAAACTGCATTCCTCGAGGGCTGCAAACAGGTCATGTTTTCAGGATTTCCTTGTACTGCACAGGTGATAATTTAATCACCAACTCATTATTTGTGTAGGTGATTAAATTATCACCTGTGCAATACAAGGAAATCCTGAAAACATGACCTGTTTGCAGCCCTCGAGGAATGCAGTTTGACACCCCTGTCCTATGCGACACTAAGCAAAAACTGGAGAAGGCTGACGCCATCCAAGGGTATACACTGCAGAGGAGGAGCCATGGTTAATCTTTTTCAGATTATGCATAGTGTTGCCTTCTAGTGGACAGCAGCATAACACCCATGGTCCTGTGTCCCCCAATTAGGTGACAGAGTAAAAGCAGAATATTGCCCTCATTCAGATAATTTCCTTTCATTTTACAGGGAAAAAAAAAACTCTGTAAACACACGGTTTTTCAAGAAGTTTTTGGAGCGGAAACGGAAGAGAAATTTACCAAAAACTCTCCAAATCCTCCATCAAATCTCAAAAAAACTTGGGAGTTTCCACTCAGCCTCTGCTAAAAAAAAATCACCAAAAAGACTCAGATGCACATACCGTATCTTGGTGTAAACCTGCAGGACATTCAAATATTTTATACACGGGTCTTTTGTGAAATTCAGGGAGAAGCCTTTATACTATACAAATCCTTGCCTTTATGGTGGATGCACTCTCCACTGTAAGACTCATGCTGGTGTGGTAGATGGAGGCAGGTATATCTCGCCCAGGTGTTTGTCCTATGTGAATTAGGCCACTCAGTATCTTCAGAGTGCTAATTGGTTAATGATTGCAGGAATAAAAGATGACCAGCTGGGTGTTTCCAGTGTCTGCCTGGGGCACACAGATTGCCTGCCTGTGTGAGACAAACGTGAGTGAAGAGCTCTGCTCAAGATCTGTATGATGTTAGCTGGGTGGGAGAAGCCCCCCCAGTTGTTGAGATAGCAACGTATTTGTTTAGTTAGTGCCGGACAGGCTAGGGTTTATTTTTATGTTTTGTTTTTTGTGTTGCTTTCACGTTAATAAATCTGACCTGAGGTCAGCCTGCTCAGAAACCTGCTGTACGCCTCAGATTCAATGCACAAACCACGTGTCCTTTGACCCCAGCAAAGGCGATCCCAGAGTGTTTTGTCACATTGTGGTGGAGAACGCGGGCATACCGTGGCACAGGCGACAGCATGGAAGACGTGGTGAAAGCCTTAGTACAGTCCACTGCCGTACAGCAGCAGGCCACTGCCGCACAGCACGAAGCTAATCGCTTGATGGCCGCACAGCTGAAGGAGTTACTGGACATGACGGTTGCAGACCGCCAACTTCTCCAACAGGTGGCGCAGCGCCTGGTGAGCATGCCTGACGCTGACCCGGAAGCAGAGTCCAGAAGGATCCATGTGAGTCGATACTGGCAAAAGCTGACTGCAGAAGATGACGTCGAGGCATATCTGACAACTTTTGAGCGGACGGCATTGAGAGAGAAGTGGCCGAAGGCACGATGGGCCGATTTGATTGCCCCGTTTCTCTCCGGCGAGGCCCAAAAAGCTTACCATGATTTGGACCCGGAGGTCGCTCAGGACTTTGAGAAGCTGAAAGCTGAGATCCTGGCCCGGCTGGGTGTGACGACGGCTGTCCGTGCACAGAGGGTACATCAGTGGACATACCAGCAAGATAAACCAGCGCGGTCTCAGATGTTCGACCTGATCTACTTGACAAAGAAATGGCTGCAACCCGAGGTACTGACAATACCCGAAATAATCCAGCGGGTTGTCCTGGACAAGTACCTGAGAGTACTACCCCCAGCGCTGAAAAGGTGGGTAAGCCAAGGAAATCCCACGACAGCGGATCAACTTGTGGAGTTGGTCGAGCGTTATTCCGTGGCAGAAGGACTTCCCGACGACACCGCCAAACCCCGGACTGTGCCTCCTCCTCGTGGAACCGGTAAGACTGTTCCAGGGACCACGGGTGAAGGAAAATCGCTTAAAACTGTGGGGGAGGAGTCCGGGACTGCTCGCACTCCGAGACCAAGAGTATTGGACGGTGGTCTCAGTAGGGGACCTGTTAGGTGTTTCCGCTGCCATGAGAAGGGTCATGTTTCTGCGAACTGTCCTGTTACCGCTGAACCCATGCAGTGCGACGTTATAGACTCTAGAAAACGCATGTCTTTGGTTACACAGCTAGTGAGTGTGAATGCGGGTCAAAATGATACAGTGAAACACCTGTGTGAATTATCTGTTGATGGGAAAAATGTTGTGGCATTACTAGACTCTGGAAGTGTGGTGACTCTGGTGAAAGCTAGTCTGGTGGCACTTCCGTCTGGTCCGTCTGACAAGTTTTCTGTGACGTGTGTGCATGGTGACACCCGCTCGTACTTAACAGCGGTCATATGGATTTCTACTCCCTATGGGTCAGTGCAGCACAAAGTGGGACTCGTCCCCGCATTGTTACATGATGTAATCCTGGGCAGGGATTTTCCCTATTTCTGGCAGTTGTGGGAGAATCAGTTACTCCTTCACGGTAGCTGTACCCGTGAATCTTCTCCCATGCCATCTGGAGGTCCCGAGTCCCTAGAGGAGACCCCACAGGAGGATGTTGCTGGGGAGGTTAGTGAATCTAACCTTCAGTACCCCTTCTCCGTCATGGCGGGGGAAACAGAGGAAACTGAGGAACCTCAGCGAGAGGCGGAGGCAGACAGCCATCCGGCACCCTGCCTGCCAGATTTGGGAGTCCAGGTGGATGACTTCCACAGCGAGCAAATGAAAGATCCTACCCTGACTCCGGCTAGGAAAAATGTAAAAATGATAGATGGGGTACCCGTAGAACCTGACACTAGGCTAGCGTACCCGTATATGGTTCTTGAAAATGATTTGCTCTACCAGGTAGAAAAAAAAGGGGAAGACACAGTGCAACGGTTAGTGGTACCCAAACCTTATCGGCGGAAGGTACTGGATTTGGCCCACGGACATATAATGGGGGGACATCTGGGGGTACAGAAAACCACAGAAAGGATATTGCATTGTTTTGTGTGGCCTGGAATACATTGTGATGTGCGTAACTATTGTGAGTCCTGTCCAGAGTGCCAAATCGTGGCCCCTAAATCTCAGTTCCGTAGCCCTTTGGTACCCCTTCCTATCATCGGGGTCCCTTTTGAGAGAATTGGGATGGATTTGGTTGGGCCCCTTCCCCGATCCGCACGTGGGCACCAACATATCCTCGTCATCGTGGACTATGCCACTTGTTACCCGGAAGCCGTCCCTTTGCGTAACACAGCTACCAAGACGATCGCCAAGGAATTGGTACAAGTGTTTAGTCGGGTGGGAATTCCAAAACAGATACTCACCGACCAGGGGACTCCCTTTATGTCGAGGGTAGTGAAGGAGCTCTGCAGGCTCTTACAAATAGACCCGTTGCGTACGTCTGTCTATCACCCTCAAACAGATGGCCTGGTTGAGCGCTTCAACAAAACCTTAAAACAGATGCTCCGGAAGGCGATAGACAAAGATGGGAAGAACTGGGATTACTTGTTACCCTATTTGCTGTTTGCCATTAGGGAAGTTCCCCAGTCTTCCACAGGATTTTCGCCTTTCGAACTGTTGTACGCCCGTCGTCCCCGGGGACTGCTGGACGTCGCAAAAGAAACCTGGGAAGGTCAAGTCACTCCCTTTAAAACGGTGATCGACCATGTAACACAAATGCAGGATCGTATTGCCGCTGTCATGCCCATTGTTAGGGACCATATGTTACAGGCCCAGGGAGCCCAGAGGCAAAGTTATGATAGAGGCGCTAAGGTCCGTACATTTGCACCCGGCGATAGGGTGTTGGTCCT
Organism: Ranitomeya imitator; assembly: GCF_032444005.1. Classification (NCBI taxonomy): domain Eukaryota; kingdom Metazoa; phylum Chordata; class Amphibia; order Anura; family Dendrobatidae; genus Ranitomeya; species Ranitomeya imitator. Next base: position 27,261,761 of record NC_091290.1, read on the forward strand.
AATCCCTACGGTGGATAGTAAATTCCTGGCGAAATGGCAGGGCCCATTTGAGGTCCGAGAAAGAGTTGGTGAAGTGAACTATAAAGTGTACCAGCCGGGTAAGAGAAAACCGGAACAGATTTATCATGTGAATCTGATAAAATCCTGGAAAGACCGCTCTGCCCTAACGGCGGATCTGCCCCGTCCGGTTTGTTCACCTACTGTACCAGAGGTGCAGGTTGCTGAGACTCTCTCAGAACGACAAAAATCTGAGGTTAAGCAATTTTTGTTACAGAACCGACAGTTTTTCTCCGAAAAACCTGTCCGGACGAAGTTGGTGAAACATGAGATTGTCACAGAGCCTGGCGTCACTGTTCATGTGAAGCCCTACCGGATTCCGGAAGCCCGCCGTGAAGCCGTCTCCCGGGAGGTGATGGCAATGTTGGACTTAGGAGTCATTGAGGAGTCACACAGCGCCTGGTCCAGTCCAATTGTGTTGATACCTAAACCGGATGGCTCCATCCGGTTTTGTAATGACTTTAGGAAACTGAATGCAGTTTCTAAATTTGATGCGTACCCTATGCCCCGGGTCGATGAGTTGATCGACCGGCTTGGTAAAGCCCGATACATTACGACCCTGGATTTAACAAAGGGGTACTGGCAGATTCCTCTGGCCGAGGCGGCCAGAGAGAAGACAGCATTTGCTACACCGGAAGGTCTGTTCCAGTATGTCTATATGCCGTTTGGACTTCACGGAGCTCCCGTAACGTTCCAGAGATTGATGGATCGAGTCTTGAGGCCTCATAGACAGTACGCTTCTGCCTACCTGGATGACATCGTAATTTACAGCATGGACTGGGAAACTCATCTCCAGAAGGTACAAGCCGTGATTGATGACCTGCGAGATGCAGGTTTAACGGCAAACCCCAAGAAATGCCACATCGGGCTTGAAGAAGCCCGATACTTGGGCTACGTGATTGGCCGAGGAGTGGTTAAACCCCAGATCGACAAAATACAGGCAATTCAGGGCTGGCCACAACCAGTGAACAAGAAACAAGTGCAGGCTTTTCTGGGGATTGCCGGCTATTATCGCCGGTTCATACCCAATTTTGCAGCCATGGCTACTCCCTTGACGGATCTTACCAAGGGGAAGGGTTCCGTCATGGTAAAATGGACCTCAGCTGCTGAAGAGGCCTTCCACAGCCTGAAACGGGCTTTGTGCTCTCAGCCCGTACTAGTGACTCCTGATTTCAGCAGTGAGTTTGTGGTACAAACTGATGCCTCTGATACTGGTGTCGGAGCTGTACTTTCCCAGGTGAGGGACGGAGTCGAACACCCGGTCCTCTATCTCAGTCGGAAACTGAATGTACATGAGCAGAGGTATGCCGTGGTTGAAAAAGAGTGCCTAGCCATTAAATGGGCTCTCGACTCCCTCAAGTATTACCTGGCTGGTAGGAAGTTTAGGCTGGTCACAGACCATGCCCCTCTCAAGTGGATGCACCTCCACAAGGACCGTAATAGTCGGGTAACCAGGTGGTTCCTTGCCCTGCAGGCTTACTCTTTTACGGTGGAGCACCGGCCTGGGGTGCAGATGGGGAACGCCGATGCCCTATCCCGAGTGCACTGTTTCAAAAGTGTTCTTGCTCGACCGGAGTGGTCTGAGCAAGGGGGGGGGATATGTAAGACTCATGCTGGTGTGGTAGATGGAGGCAGGTATATCTCGCCCAGGTGTTTGTCCTATGTGAATTAGGCCACTCAGTATCTTCAGGGTGCTAATGGGTTAATGATTGCAGGAATAAAAGATGACCAGCTGGGTGTTTCCAGTGTCTGCCTGGGGCACACAGATTGCCTGCCTGTGTGAGACAAACGTGAGTGAAGAGCTCTGCTCAAGATCTGTATGATGTTAGCTGGGTGGGAGAAGCCCCCCCAGTTGTTGAGATAGCAACGTATTTGTTTAGTTAGTGCCGGACAGGCTAGGGTTTATTTTTATGTTTTGTTTTTTGTGTTGCTTTCACGTTAATAAATCTGACCTGAGGTCAGCCTGCTCAGAAACCTGCTGTACGCCTCAGATTCAATGCACAAACCACGTGTCCTTTGACCCCAGCAAAGGCGATCCCAGAGTGTTTTGTCACACCACGTACAGGAATAAGCCTCGAAACTCAACTCAGTAGCAGTAACCTCATCCTATATTAGTAGAGGCAAAACTCATGCAGGTGGGCTGGTCTCATCCAGCAGCGACCAACTGGTTGCTTAAAATGGATCTACTCTCCCCCACTTGCTTGCTAGCTAAAGCGCAGGTCTTTCTGCAGGACTCCACATTTCTTCTTTTTAGCTTTTTTAGCTTTGTCTGCCAGTGGATGACCTCCAAAATTATCTACAATAACATATTGCTGGTGGTACGCAACAGGTATAACATGTTCCATATATTATATTATAGCATGTATTATAACACCTATTCTTACCTGTAGGTCCAATACCTGACCTCTCCCCACCAATTAGCTGTTTTCACTTACAGCGGTGGCGGGATGTACAGAAGGAACAGCAGAGCTCGCACACTATGTAGTGGCAGCTTCCAAGAACTGCAGAACAGCTACTATGTAAATCAATAGGAGCAGAGCTGAAAATTTTGGCAACAGCTAAAATACATTGGTGTAGATCAGACCTACGCTGTTAGCAGACTGATAACCTATCCTTAGGGCATAGACGTATAAATTGTACCGGGATTGGAAAGTAGTACACAGACTGGCTGGCAGCTCTCCCGACCAAGGCGTGACAGCTTCATGAATTTCTATGCCGGGAGAGCCGCCAGCCAGTCTGTGCACTGCAATCCGATCTTGGTCGAGTTTATACAACCGTTTGATAGGGCCTAAGAATCATTAATACTATAACCTTAAAAAAACAACTTTGATCACAAAAAATTATATTATTAGGACAAAAATAACACGTACCCACTGTATTTCTTCTCGAATAAGAAATCCATTGTAATCACATAGTGCAGCATATGTTTCAGAAAAGCCTCCTATAAACAAAAAAAAACAAAAAAACAACATATATCATACAGTGTAGTAATTCCCAGGAAATGACTTAAAGGGGGTGTCCATTTAATGCAAATTATTACTTATTGACAGTAATGGTGATAACTTGCTGACCATTGTGACCGCGTGGATCTGCACTGATCGGTTGAACGGATGCCTGACAACTGCTCCATACACTCTCTGTTAGAAACACACTTCAGCCACATAGGGAATTAATGCAAAACCCAAAATTATTTAATGTTTAAAGTAGAGTTTTTTGTAAATGCATTTTTTTTTTTAAATTGTAGTAATGTTTAGTTTTCCATATCACAATCTGTATTAAAAAAAAAAACAAAAAAAAAAAAAACAACAAATAAAAGTTTTGCTATTTTCACACTTTCAGGAAGAGTTTTCAGCACTCTCATTATCATCAATGACTGTTCTGGCTGACGGAATTATGATGACTGCAGCCCATCAGTGACTGCTGATAGGCTGCAGCGCTCATGTGACATAAACAGTGCCATGAGACTGCTGAGGGGGACTTAGCGCTGGGAAGAAATGAGTGACAGGTTAGTAAATATAAGGTATTTATTCCTGAATACACTTTAATGTTTAGTTATACTTTTGATTTGTCAGCTCGTTAATGACATTTCTCTTCATGAGGCGAATAACCATTTTATGATTTCATTAAAATGTACATTTACCACAAGGTCCTTGGTTACTTTCTGTAAGATTTTCTGGCAGATCAGTAATCCCTAAGAAATGACTTTTTAGGTCTGGATTTTTCCTTATCATTTTTCTAAGAGAAAAATAAGAAAACAAATATTTAGGGTCTTCACATGTGTTTTGCAAGAAGCATTTCGAATTAAATATATTAATGTTACTTTGAATTGCTAGTTTTAGAAGAAATGAAAGGCTATGTACATTTGCTTCCTATATGCAGAATTAAAGGGGTTGTTTTATATGTAAAAATGGGGCCCATGGGATAAAACAGGGATTTTTGTGTACTCACTGTAAAATCTTTTTCTCCGAGCCGCTCATTGGGGGACACAGGAGCGTGGGTGTATGCTGCTGCCACTAAGAGGCTGACACTAAGTGACTACAAAGAAGGTTAGCTCCGCCTCTGCAATATACACCCCCCACTGGCTCTAGACAGGACCAGTTCAGCGACCAAGTAGTAGGAGATTATAATCATCAACAATAGGTACAACATGTTAAATCAGAAAACAATAATAGCCATCAGGCCACCAGGGTGGGTGCTGTGTCTCCCAATGAATGGCTTGGAGAAAAGGATTTTACGGTGAGTACAAAAAAATCCCTGTTTCTCCTTTGCTACATTGGGGGACACAGGACAGTGGGATGTCCAAAAGCAGTCCCTGGGTGGGAAATAACATAACAGAGTAAACTCCTGGCATTTGCTGTCTAAAAACGCGCTACCGCTGCTTGCAGAATTCGTCTACCCAGGCCCGCCTCTGCTGGTGCCTGTGTATAGACATTGTAATGCTTTGAGAAAGTGTGCAGGCTAGACCAGGTTGCCGCTCTGCAAACCTGCCCCTGCAAACGCTTGATGCCGAATAGCCCATGAAACACCCACCGACCGAGTGGAGTGTGCCTTGATCCCCGTTGGGAAAGGCTAACCTCTGACACGGAAGGGCTCCTGGATGGTGGAATCAATCTACCTGGCTATCATGGCCGACAAAGCGGCTAAACCCTTCTTGTGGCCATCAAAAGGCCCGAATAAAGCATCCGACCTTCGGAAGGATGCCATCCTCGATACGTGCCTTCTCAGAGCTCTCACCTCGTCCAGAGCATGGAGAATCCATTCAACTTTGTGAACTGGAGCTGAACAAGACGAGAAAAGAACAATGTCCTCGTAACAGTGGAAGGCGATACCACCTTGGCAACAAGGGACAGGTACGGCCTGAGGACAATTTTGCCTTGACAGAAATAAGGACAAAAACATCTGAAAAGACAGAGCAATCAGCTCCGACAACTCGCCTGAATGATGTGACCGCCGCAAAAAAAACGACCTTCCATGCCAGTAAAGGTCATCATGACAGGGATCAAAAGGAGTCTTCTGAAAGACTCCCAGGAACAGGTAAGGTCTCAAACATCTAGCGGTATGTGCTAGGGAAGGACCACATGTGAAACTCCCTGCGTGAAATCCTTAGTTGCAGTTCTGTTGCAATAAGACCGAAAAAGCCAAAATCTGGACTTTCAGAAAGCAGAGCGCCCGGCTTGAATCCAGATTGCTTTGAAGAAAAAAATATAATATGGGGAAGGTGTCCAAGATTCCTGCCCCAAGCAAAAAGCATACAGAGGCGGAGTTACAAGAACAAGTCGTGACAACTAGTTATGAGAGTCCCACCTGGGTGAGAACCCAGCATTCAACGGCCAAGTTGAGAAATACGGGACCCATGGGATCCGGTGACAAAGCAGTTCTTGGAGAGCGGACCTGGACGATTCGACAATTGCCAGAAAAAGACGGCGACGAATGGTACTAGTTCTGCAAACAACGTCTGACGTGCTCAGTCCGGATCGCCCAGAATCACTGGGATCCTTTCTGTACCTAAAGGCTCTCGGAAGAGGGAAACGGAACTAGAACCATGGAGAACCAGAGTATGCACTGCGATGGCTTTTAGATCTCGAGATCGAACTATGAGCTCGAGAACTTTGGCATTCAGTTTGGACGCCATATGATCTACCTCCTGATATCCCCAGCAAAGGCAGAACTGTTGGAGGACTTCTGGATGGAGATCCCACTCACCTGAGGCAAGACCCAGGCAGCTGAGGAAGCCTCCAGTCCAGTTTTCTTGCACCGCCAAGATCAGCGAGTGATCGCCCTCTGCCTATCAGGGAATGTGAGCAGCCTAAGTTATAGCCACCCAGCTGCGAGTAACCCCTTGATGATCGATGTACGCCACGGCTGTGGCGTTATCCTGATAGACTTCAAATGGGGTGACCGCCAGGACTCAGCTACAGACTGCTGTAAGGCTAACTGTATCTCTCGGATCTAAAAAAAAACATTGATCGGCAGTTCCTGAGTTGACCGGCGGCTTAGAACAGTGTGGTGACACTCTCCAGCCCAAAAGACTGGAATCGGTAGCCACTACTAGCAATTAAACTGGAAGAAAAGATCTCCCATGGTTAAGGGAGGATCTCAGAGATCACCATCTGAAACCTGAGTGACCCACAGAGACAAGTGGCGCACAGGGGAGTACTTCCATTGCTGCCACCATTTTCTGTCGAATCTTCATAACAAATTATTAGAAGTTTGAGGTCCAGGATGGGTCAAACTTTTCCCAACCTTTTGAGTGGGGAACATAACCGACCACTCTGGTAAGAGGGTAATGTCAGCGGCTTTTTGGACGCAGAGTCTGCTTCCCATCCTCTGAGTCACAATGCCCTTCTGAATGTAATGGCATTTGCTGCTAACAGCGCCGCACAAATAGCCGCGTCTAAATATGCATGGACTACATAGTCTCCCGCTCGAGAGATTTGATTGGCCAGCTGTACTGCCTCAGCTGAATTTAAGTAGTTAAGGTCTCTGATCAGGAGCCCATTACTTTAGCAGCCCAGGAAGGGTACAGGGGTTACCCAGAGAAAACTGCCGGGTGGTAGAATGCGCAGGCCAGGATAAATTATCTCTTGCTGTCGCTGCTGTCTTTGGACGGTGTAGGGTTAAAGAGATGAACCCTCAATCCACCATCCCCTTGACAGGGAAGTGGAAAGGGTCCATCCGCCTCCTTGCATCATTCGTTAAGCAGTGGTGATGCAGCGGGGGCTGCTCGGATGCCAAAAGGAGTGCCTCTGTACATCCACAGAGTTCAGGCCCCCGGGTGGACAGGGCTGGTTGTCTGGCATTAGGTCTGACTACAGAAGAGGATACATGGAGTCAACACCCCATGTGCTCATCTGTTGCTGGTGTGAGGAGATTGGTGCCCTTTAAGGGACCCGTCGCCTTTAAAAAAAAAAACAGCCCAGGCATGGCATCCTACGTAACAGTAGAGGATATATGAGGGCGCCACTCCATGCGCTTGAATGTTGATGGTGTGGGGAGATTGGTGCCCTTTAAGAGACCAGTCGTCTCTGAAAATCAGCCCAGGTATGGCATCCTATGTAATGCATCGCTTATCCAGACACTCCTTGTCCGGGTGACTGGCAAATGTTCTATGAGAGAATATAGTCCTTTGAAAAACAGCGTGATGCGGAGCAGAACCAGAGTCCACGTCAGCCTACAGATTGTGGATGACGGCTTCAATAAGTCCTGTTCACTAGAGCGAGGAGCGGTGCTCGTGGATGCCAAGGCACATAATAGCTCAGTAGACGTACTACATGTCCATTTTCCAGACGCCTGCACGTTTCTGGAATGCTGCGGCCCTTGCTAGCCGACAGCCCCCTGGTAGGAAGGGGATCCATCTGTCTCAGTCACAGGAGCCGTGCGATCCACGGAGGGATTCAGTCGCTTTGGCGAGATGAGCCATGGATTGAGACGGTGACAAAGTCCATTTAGGCGGACTAGGTATACTGGCTCAGTGACTCAGTGACAGTGGGGGACTACTGAGCCTATTTGGGGTTGCAGGTTTTGTAGAGTGACGAGTTCTGAGCAGACTGACAGGAATTACATGTACCCTTCTATGAGCCCCTTAATAGGGCTTTCTACAGAAATTATAGATGGGGAAACTGCCGAGGGGAAGAAAGTAATGCTGCGGACCCTTACCCTGAGCAGATGCGTCCCAGATCCTGTTGGCCAGTTCCAGCCCATCCCCTGCAGATTAGAGCTCAGAGCAGGATCTGCAGGTAAAAGGGGGGGGGCGATTCTGGTGTACGCTTCCAGAAGCGGAAGAGGGGGCAGGAAGATGGCCCCCGGGAATACAAAAGGCACTTCTCGTCCTAAACGAGAAGTGCCAGGATTGTGGGAGGGGCCGCTGGAACGCATCATCGCATGGGTGGTGCCTCCGGGTTGCCTAGCGAAAGGCTGCAAGCTGACGACTAAATTTTTCAGCGCCACCGACGCAGGAGCATGGCGGAGATATCGGCTTGCGACCTAGAGCGAGCCAAAGCCGGGAACTAAGTTACACAGCACCCGACCAGAAAAAAGGGCAGCGAAGGTGGCGACGGCTGTAGGCCCCCCCCCCCGACTATCCCCACTGAGGAGAGAATGCCCGGTCAGAAAAAAAGATCCCTAGGATTGCGCTGTAGGAGCCCCCCGGGATCCAAAACTTACCGCCGAAGCTGGAGGGAAGGCAGAGCCAGCACTCTGCTTGCAGGTGAGAGTTGCAATGTGGACGGTGCAAGAACCCTCCATCCACCATTCCCTTTTAGAGGGGAGGTGGAGAGGGACTGTTCAGCTCCTTGCAACACCGCTGTTCAATCAGTGGTGGTGCAGCGGGAGCAGCAGGGACGCCATAGGGGCCTCTGTGTATCCTAAGAGTTCACTCCCCTAGGATTTAACAGGGCTGTGTCCGGCTGTAGCCTGGATCAGAAGGGGGTATATGGAGGCAACACTCCATGTTCCCGTCTGTTGCTAGTGCGGGGAGACCGGCGCCCTGAATGGAACTGTCGCCCCTAGTATAGCTCAGGCATGGCATCCCACGTCGTAGGAGAGGATACGGGGAGGTGACACTCGCCCTGCTCGCCTGTTGTGGGTTGGGGGAGATCGTGCCCTTGAAAGGGTCCGTCCCCCCAGTCTTTCTCGTGGAAAAAGGTTTAAAAGATGTAAAAAGTAAAAGGTTGAAAAATAAAAATAAAAGAGGTATGGTCTGAATAGCAGACCCCAGTGTGTCTCCTACGGACACCAAGCATGAACTGGCTCTGTCTGGAGCCAGTGGGTGGTGTATACTGCAGGGGAGGAGCTAACTTTCTATATTCACTTAGTGTCAGCCTCCTAGTGGCAGCAGCATACACCCACGGTCCTGTGTCCCCCAATGTGCCGAAGGAGAAAAAAAACACGTAAAACACACACTTACCCAAGAGACAATCACTATTCTGCTACCTGTGTCTCCCACTAATTTAATTTCCTGGCTCCGCGGTGGGAGACATTGTTTGACTGCTGCTGCCAATCAGCGGCACTTGTTACTGTAGCAGCAACCGTCACATTTGGTGTGAGCTGGAAAAAAAAAACAGCTTTTTTTCTGATTTGGAGAGAATGTAGAAGCTACAACATATCAGTAGCCACAGATTGACTGCAGTGGTCATGTGAGGTCTCCTGCCAGAAAAAGAAGTCAGGAGATCAACGGCGACACAGGGTGTGGTAACGGTAGGACTGTACGGGTATCGGATTATCCATTGTCAATGAACAGAGGCGCAAGACATGGAGAATATCTTAGTAAACTGGACTTTATTGAAATTTTGCAGATGTTCTTATGTAAAGAGGCAGAATTCTTACACCCAAACTGACAAGAAAATTGTCTTATAGGTCAGCGGTCACTTTGAGATAGTAAGCGAGTGATGTCAATGATGTGTACATGCTCGTGCACATGTCTTAGCAGGTGTTTCAGTATTTGGTCAGTATTTTACATCAGTATTTGTAGCCAAAACCAGGACTGGGTGATAAATACGGAAGTGGTGCATATGTTTCTATTAGACTTTTCCTTTGTTTGTTCCACTCCTGGTTTTGGCTACAAATACTGATGTAAAATACTGACCAAATACTGAACACGTGATCGTGGCCTAACTGGGCGTTTCCTACGTCCTGATTAAATGCATTGTTCTCTACTTTGCTGCAGATTTTTAGCGTTGATTCCATTGCAGCAAACATATCATGTATGAACGAGGCCTAAATGCAGTTGTTACTCACCTAGGAGATGAATCTGGTAATATTTTTTTGATGCCGGCCGTAATAAAAATCACTACTTGTTCGAGGTCTTCCACATAGAGAAATTGAAAGGGATAAAGAGAAGTGTCTGTTTTTAACACAACCTGTTCAAAGAGATATTAGAGAACTATAACAAAAGAATATACCGGCTTTGGTGAAAACAAATCTCAGCTAAGTGATAAGGACCTAAAGGAAACCTGGCTGGTCAAGACTTTCTATGCAAGTAAAGGAGCATATCCCCTGCTGTAAGTAAAGGAGTAAAAGTAAAAGTGCACAGAAATAACACAAAAAATGAGCATGTTCACACTGGTCATTAAATAGTGTAGCGTGGCTAAAGGGCATCTAATCGATGGGAGATATGTCCCTTATAGATGGCTTGCTGCTGTGATGTAACCATGGCTACCTATATGTGTTTCAGGACCTGTGGTGATGTCACAACCACATGTCTGGTCATGTGATGGGTTCTGGGTGTGGTTAGACATATAAAAGAAAGCCTAATGCTTAACACAGATAGATATGTGAGGAGGTGAAACCCTCCTGAGTGTGTCAAGGCTCCAGGACTGAGCCGGAAGGACTGGACATTTGTTTTTCTTTTCCTGAGCCAAAGGCTATTTGTTTTCTGTTATTTCGCCACGTGGTTTATGATGCAATAAACCCTATGAACTTTTCAAGAAACGTGCCTCCTGAGTCTCAGACGTCGCACCCGAGTCAGTGAAATCCCTACAATTGGCGGTAGACGTGCGGGCAGCGTTCCCAGCGGAGACGAAGAGTCTGCTATTGGATGTCCTGGGTCAAGTCTGTGGTAAGCCAGCAAGCATTGCCGGAGAAAATGGAGGACCTGCTGAAACACTTGCTCCAGTCGCAGCAAGAGAGCAACAGGCTGTTGATGCAGCAGATTCAACAGAACCAGCAGCAGATACAACAGAGCCAGCAGGAGCAACGGCAGCAGATGCAACAGAGCCAGCAGGAGCAACGGCAGCAGATGCAGCTTCTGGCAACCGCCATCCAGGGCAAGGCGAGCGCCCCAACCCCAGGTCTGGCTGATGACACCCACGTTCGGAAGACGGTAAGACGCGCGTTGCAAAAAATGACTCCCGGGGATGATGTTGAGGCCTTCCTGACGGTGTTTGAGAGGGTCGCTGAGCGGGAAAAACTTCCGCCAGAGCAGTGGGCAGAGGTACTGGCGCCATACCTGACGGGAGAACCCCAGAAGGCGTACTATGATTTGACCTTGCAGGATGCCAAGGAGTATCACAAATTGAAAGCCGAGATTCTCGCACGTTTGGGGGTGACACTGACTGTCAGGGCAAAGCGGGTTCATTGCTGGGCCTATCACCGGAACAAACCACCTCGTTCCCAAATGTTTGATCTGTTGCACCTGGTCCAGAAATGGCTGCAGCCAGAGTCATCTACACCTGCACAGATGGTAGAACGGGTGATGATGGATCGGTTTGTCCATTCCCTCCCAAGGCCTATACAGTCTTGGGTTGCCCAGGGTGATCCCCAGAATGCCGACGAGCTGATCGGACTGGTTGAGAGATACCAAGGGTTGGAAGGCTCCTTCGGGAGGCAGCCCATGCCGTACTGGGGGTCCCAGAAGGGAGCTGAGTCCCAAAAAGGGGTGGTGCGTCCAAGGTCACAAAGGGCGGGGGAGGTGGTGCCCAAGGTCCCTACGGGTGATATTATTTGTTGGAGGTGCCACAGGCCGGGACATATAGCTGCCCGTTGTTCCCAGACCACTGAGGAGATGGACTGCAGCATGGGACGCCGTTGTTCATACTATGCGTATCCAGCCTGTAGTGTGAACTCTCCGTCCAACGAGGGACCTCAAGCGTGTCCCGTAAAGGTGAACGGTCGAGCAGTAACGGCACTGTTAGACTCGGGGAGCCTAGTGACCCTGGTGAGGGCCACTTTTCCTCTCCACCTGCTCCCAGGAAAGAAGGTCGGAGTGCGATGCATACATGGTGATGCAAAGGACTACCCTATGGCCAGGGTGGACATTGAAATGGCATGTGGCACTGAGTCCCACATAGTCGGCGTCGTTCAGGACTTGTTGCACCCTATAATTATTGGCCGGGATTTCTGTTTGTTTTGGGATTTGTGGGGGAAAGGTTCTGAGCTGCCTAGCAAGAGTAGGGAACCAATGAACCCTGGAAAGGTGTCGCCACACCCAGAGTCAGACAGGTTTCCTTTTTGTGTCCTGGTTGGAGATGAGGAGGAAGTGTCCCCTGCATCTGACATTCTGGAGTTAGAGGTATCCGGTGAAAATTTTGGGTCTGCCCAACATAGGGACCCCACTCTGAGGGAAGCCTTTAATAATGTCACAGTTATTGACGGGGTGGTACAGGAGCCGGGGGCAGACACAAGATTTCCCCATTTTCTGATGAGTGGGGAGTTGTTGTACCGAGTCACGAAAATAAGGGAGGAGTTGGTAGAGCAGTTGGTAGTGCCGGGTCCGTATAGACGGAAGGTGTTGGACATGGCCCATTCACACATCTTGGGTGGACACCTAGGGGTGGAAAAAACGCAGGAACGGGTTGTGCAGAGGTTCTATTGGCCTGGGTGTCACCGGGAAATAGTGAACTATTGCAGGTCCTGCCCTACATGTCAGCTAACTGCTCCCACTCCTCATTTCCGGAACCCCTTGTGCCACTGCCCATTATTGAGGTACCGTTCAAGAGAATTGCCATGGACTTGGTCGGTCCCTTATTTAAATCAGCTCGGGGCCATCAGTATATATTAGTCATCCTGGACTATGCCACACGCTATCCTGAGGCAATTCCCTTGAGAAATTCTTCCTCAAAGAGCATAGCCCGCGAGTTGGTCCATGTCTTTTCCCGGACAGGTCTGCCGAAGGAGATCCTGACTGACCAGGGTACACCTTTCATGAGCAAGGTGATGAGGGAGTTATGCAAAGCCCTGAAAATCTCCCAGTTGAGGACCTCAGTGTACCATCTCCAGTCAGATGGCCTTGTTGAGAGATTTAACAAGACTCTGAAGAGCATGCTGAGAAAAGCTATTGAGAAAGACGGTAGAGACTGGGATTGTCTCTTACCCTATCTGATGTTTTCCATTCGTGAAGTTCCACAGGCCTCCACAGGGTTCTCACCATTTGAGCTTCTATATGGCCGACATCCGCGAGGACTCCTGGATGTAGCCAAGGAAACCTGGGAAGCCGAAGTCACGCCCCACAGAAGCGTCATTGAGCATGTGGCCCTGATGCAGCAGAGGATTGCAAAGGTGATGCCTATCGTGAAAGAGCACCTCCTCCAGGCACAAGAAGCTCAGGCCAGGGTCTACAACCGGTCTGCAAGAGTGAGGCAGTTCAATCCGGGAGACCGAGTTCTTGTGTTGGTTCCGACGGTGGAAAGTAAGTTCTTGGCCAAATGGCAAGGGCCATATGAGGTCATCGAGAAACTTGGTGAAGTAAACTATAAAATTCACCAACCAGGAAGACGGAAACCATTCCAAGTATACCATGTCAACCTTATCAAGCCGTGGCAAGATAGAGAGCCGACAGTAACTCCATCGTTGTTAAGCAACCCAGAAGATGAGGTTGGAGCGATTACTATAGCGGAGACGCTATCGGAGTCCCAGAAACAGCAATGCCGGGAGTTACTCCAGAAAAACAGGGACCTGTTTTCCGAGTTGCCTGGGTACACGAAGGTCATAGAGCATGAGGTCCTGACAGAGCCCCATGTGCGCGTGAACGTGAAGCCCTATAGAATTCCTGAGGCCCGTCGAGAAATAGTCTCCAAGGAAGTGGAGCGTATGTTGAAGCTTGGAGTCATTGAGGAATCCAAGAGCGGTTGGTCGAGCCCAATTGTCCTGGTCCCAAAACCTGATGGGGAGTGGAGATTTTGCAACGACTATCGGAAGTTGAATGAGGTCTCCAAGTTCGACGCATATCCCATGCCCCGCGTTGATGAGCTCATCGAAAGGCTTGGGCCCGCCAGGTACATAATCACCTTGGATTTGACGAAGGGGTATTGGCAGATCCCCATGGCACAGGAAGCCAAGGAGAAGACGGCGTTTTCTACACCAGATGGATGCTTCCAGTATGTCCGGATGCCATTTGGCCTACAGGGAGCTCCGGCCACCTTCCAAAGGGCTATGGATAGAGTCCTTGCACCCCACAAGGCATACGCTGCTGCGTACCTAGATGATATCGTCATCTTTAGCCCGGACTGGGAGAGTCATCTGGAGAAAGTCCAAGCGGTGTTTGATGCTATAAGAGAGGCCAGATTTACAATAAACCCGAAGAAGTGTGCATTGGGTAAAGAAGAGGCTAAGTACCTTGGATACATAGTGGGTCATGGAGAAATAAAACCCCAAATCAGTAAAGTGGAGGCAATTCAAACATGGCCAAAACCAGTTTCCAAGAAGCAAGTTAAAGCCTTCCTGGGAATCGTGGAATATTACAGGAGGTTCATCCCAAACTTCGCCACAATGGCGGCGCCTCTGACTGACCTGCTAAAAGGGACAAAATCAGTAATGGTTAAGTGGTCCGAAGAAACAGATTCAGCCTTCCAAGAAATGAAAGAGGCTTTATGTAAGCAACCCGTTCTGATGGCCCCAAACTTCAAGAAAGAGTTTATTCTTCAGACAGATGCCTCAGATGTTGGGGTGGGAGCAGTCCTTTCCCAAGAACTACATGGAGAGGAGCATCCTGTTCTCTATCTGAGTAGGAAGCTGTCCTCGTCTGAAAAGAACTACTCAGTCGTTGAAAAGGAGTGCTTGGCCATAAAATGGGCAGTCGACACATTACGGTGCTATTTGCTGGGACGTAAATTTAGACTGATATCCGACCATGCCCCACTTAGGTGGATGAGGGAAACGAAGGGTAGAAATGCTAGGGTCACCCGTTGGTTCTTAGCCCTGCAGGACTTCTGTTTCCATGTGGAACATAGGGCCGGAAAGCTGCACGGTAATGCTGATGCCCTGTCAAGAATCCCTTGTCTAGTGGGGGAAAGTGCCAAGCCCCACGGCTTTAGGCAGAGGGGGGAGGTATGTAGCGTGGCTAAAGGATGTCTAATCGATGGGAGATATGTGTCTTATAGATGGCTTGCTGCTGTGATGTAACCATAGCTACCTATACAGGTCCTTCTCAAAAAATTAGCATATAGTGTTAAATTTCATTATTTACCATAATGTAATGATTACAATTAAACTTTCATATATTATAGATTCATTATCCACCAACTGAAATTTGTCAGGTCTTTTATTGTTTTAATACTGATGATTTTGGCATACAACTCCTGATAACCCAAAAAACCTGTCTCAATAAATTAGCATATCAAGAAAAGGTTCTCTAAACGACCTATTACCCTAATCTTCTGAATCAACTAATTAACTCTAAACACATGCAAAAGATACCTGAGGCTTTTATAAACTCCCTGCCTGATTCATTACTCAAAACCCCCATCATGGGTAAGACTAGCGACCTGACAGATGTCAAGAAGGCCATCATTGACACCCTCAAGCAAGAGGGTAAGACCCAGAAAGAAATTTCTCAACAAATAGGCTGTTCCCAGAGTGCTGTATCAAGGCACCTCAATGGTAAGTCTGTTGGAAGGAAACAATGTGGCAGAAAACGCTGTACAACGAGAAGAGGAGACCGGACCCTGAGGAAGATTGTGGAGGAGGACCGATTCCAGACCTTGGGGAACCTGAGGAAGCAGTGGACTGAGTCTGGTGTGGAAACATCCAGAGCCACCGTGCACAGGCGTGTGCAGGAAATGGGCTACAGGTGCCGCATTCCCCAGGTAAAGCCACTTTTGAACCATAAACAGCGGCAGAGGCGCCTGACCTGGGCTACAGAGAAGCAGCACTGGACTGTTGCTAAGTGGTCCCAAGTACTTTTTTCTGATGAAAGCAAATTTTGCATGTCATTCGGAAATCAAGGTGCCAGAGTCTGGAGGAAGACTGGGGAGAAGGAAATGCCTGAAGTCCAGTGTCAAGTACCCACAGTCAGTGATGGTGTGGGGTGCCATGTCAGCTGCTGGTGTTGGTCCACTGTGTTTCATCAAGGGCAGGGTCAATGCAGCTAGCTATCAGGAGATTTTGGAGCACTTCATGCTTCCATCGGCTGAAATGCTTTATGGAGATGAAGATTTCATTTTTCAGCACGACCTGGCACCTGCTCACAGTGCCAAAACCACTGGTAAATGGTTTACTGACCATGGTATTACTGTGCTCAATTGGCCTGCCAACTCTCCTGACCTGAACCCCATAGAGAATCTGTGGGATATTGTGAAGAGAAAGTTGAGAGACGCAAGACCCAACACTCTGGATGAGCTTAAGGCCGCTATTGAAGCATCCTGGGCTTCCATAACATCTCAGCAGTGTCACGGGCTGATTGCCTCCATGCCACGCCGCATTGAAGCAGTCATTTCTGCCAAAGGATTCCCGACCAAGTATTGAGTGCATAACTGAACATTATTATTTGTTGGTTTTTTTGTTTGTTATTAAAAAACACTTTTATTTGATTGGATGGGTGAAATATGCTAATTTATTGAGACAGGTTTTTTGGGTTATCAGGAGTTGTATGCCAAAATCATCAGTATTAAAACAATAAAAGACCTGACAAATTTCAGTTGGTGGATAATGAATCTATAATATATGAAAGTTTAATTGTAATCATTACATTATGGTAAATAATGAAATTTAACACTATATGCTAATTTTTTGAGAAGGACCTGTATGTGTTTCAGGACCTGTGGTGATGTCACAACCACATGTCTGGTCATGTGATGGGTTCTGGGTGTGGTTAGACATATAAAAGAAAGCCTAATGCTTAACACAGATAGATATGTGAGGAGGTGAAACCCTCCTGAGTGTGTCAAGGCTCCAGGACTGAGCCGGAAGGACTGGACATTTGTTTTTCTTTTCCTGAGCCAAAGGCTATTTGTTTTCTGTTATTTCGCCACGTGGTTTATGATGCAATAAACCCTATGAACTTTTCAAGAAACGTGCCTCCTGAGTCTCAGACGTCGCACCCGAGTGAGTGAAATCCCTACAATAGATAACACCCAAGAATGTCTTGGGTTTTATCTGTGTAATGGCCGGAGTGACCATGCTCCTATTTTGCATGAATACCAACTTATACTCCATTCCATTTTTTTGGTTAAGTAAAAGAAGAGCATATTAGAGGCAATAATTAGCATCCAGAGTGTCATTCACAGGTAGTGATGCTATAATTGTGCAGTGCCCCAGCTCCTTTCCCGTCATAGTGGCAGGGTGCAGCACAGAGCAGTCTGGAACAGGAGTAGGGCTGGAACCACTGTGTCGTGGTCCGAGGAGAGCAAGGAGGGGCGTAACTAGGTAAACACCTTACTCTTCGCTTAAGTCCCTGATGGTGGGGTTAGACTTGGCTACAGATGGACATCAGATGCTACACCAGGACGGCCTTAGACACACGGCAGCTGACCCCCAAAGGGGAAAGAAGCTGGAATGGCATAGAAGGGAAAGTTCAGCTGGTACGGGCAGACACAGCAGGAACACATGAACAGTTGGTACACAGGGAGGCACTGGCATGTGTGGCTGGTATAAAGGTAGGCACAAGCAGTTAATGAAAGATAAACTAAACTAGAGTATACACGTTCCTCAAGCACCTCCCATCAGGTGGAGGTGCCTTAAATAATAAGTGTCTCCCAGCCATTGGCTGGGGACACTTTAGAATGGCTCTGTCCCCTTTAAGAAGGAGGGACTGCATGTGCACCCTAAGCACAGTGCTCGGGGATCTGCAAGCCATGGGGAGACTCCGGGAAGCAGCAGGAGAAGAAGGAAGTGCGGAATGATGGCTGCGGCAGTGAGTGAGTCAGCATCCCCGCCGGGGGAGGTACGGAATGTGCAGAGACCCAGCTCTACACAGTCCACTGATCAACTGACATCCCACTTTGCACATTCACGGTTATCCCTGTTAGGCTAGGGTTACACCAGCGTATATTCTCTCATCTGAGGGAATCAGATCAACTATGCTAATCACACTTTGATCAGAGTGTGATCATAATGTGATCCGATTAATTACAATAACGGAGCCAGGACCTGATTCATGATGCCCGTGGTATCACTAATCAGCTGCAACATTTCCTTTAAATGTGCCACCCTAATATTTTATCATGAATACACAGACTATTATTTTTATTATTGGTTTGAGGCTTTCTTTCTTTTTTTTTTTTTGTTTTTTTGTCTTAAATATCAACTTTTATTGTATTGAAATTCATAATGGAAAATATTTGTATAGCCTTAATTGTTAAACCAAAAATATAAAGCACTTACCAGTTTAAGATCTTGAATATCAATGTCATTAATTTCTAAGTAGCTGAATGTATTTTCCACCTAAAGTAATATGACGTGAAATGTTACAATTCTCTGTTAATGAAAACAATTAGCCTTTACAATTGTTCAGCTGTCTGGACTTTTCACGATAATTTTGCATATTTTTTTTTAATTGGGGCCAAAATATGCAGCAAAAATTGTATTGTGTGAACATACCTTTAGGGTATTGGCAGGTTAAAAATGAATTGATAATATCCAATGTACAAATATAAGTGAAATAAAAAAAAAATCCATATATTTTACAATACATTTTGGTGCTGAACTGACGCCTTCATCAGGTATAGAAATGTATGATTTCTACACATTCAAAACTTTTGGAAAAAGTTTATCTATTTCCGGCCGTTACAGTCGGAGCTCGAATGTCAATCACCCCTGAGCTTCTGTACAGTTTCTGAGCCTTTGAGATCACCATGACGTGCACATGTCAAGGTGTCTTTTTTATGGAAGACTATCGCATGTAGGTTATTATGCTTTAATAATATCCACAGATTTGAAGTGCATTTTAGTTTAAAAGTGATAGTCTTGGTTTGTAGAAATTAAAGGGACACTGTCACCTGAATTTGGAGGGAACAATCTTCAGCCATGGAGGCGGGGTTTTGGGGTTTTTGATTCACCCTTTCCTTACCCGCTGGCTGCATGCTGGCTGCAAAATTGGATTGAAGTTCATTCTCTGTCCTCCGTAGTACACGCCTGCGGAAGGCAATCTTGCTTTGTGCATGCGTGTACTATGGAGGACAGAGAATGAACTTCAGTCCAATATTGCAGCCAGCATGCAGCCAGCGGGTAAGGAAAGGGTGAATCAAAAACCCAAAAACCCCGCCTCCATGGCTGAAGATTGTTCCCTCCAAATTCAGGTGACAGTGTCCCTTTAAAGGGTGGGTAAAAAAATCTATTTCTTTATTGGAGAAATTTGTGGTGAAGGTAATGTTCAAATTGGTCCAATTTTTTAATGTACATGGAAAAGCTGGATGTGGATTAAATTGGTTTACTGGCCACACAAAAATAATAGTCTGGCTGTCTTTTTAACAAGTCCCTTTACATTCGCATTTTAGCTCCCCTTCAACCCATGTAGCCCATCATTGTGATTTGTCATTGTTCCCACCATAAACTTCCTGCCAGTTCTCCTAAAGTTTCCATAGACCACATTTCCAAAGAATTAGAACTGTATTTGTCCCACAACTCACTCACACCTTCAATGCCCACCATTTACACCTTCAAAGCACCATCCTGAGACTCCCATATAGTCACAAGAGGGATGAATCACTGTTTACACAGTTTCAACGTCCTGTCCACTTCATATATGTGCTATCCTGAAACTGGCTTCAGATAGACTCAGTGTACTGTAGGGGAGCAATAAGTAATATAATGTATTCATAATGGAATGCTCAGCATCATCCCCTCTGAGTCGCAGGTTGATATGATCACATGTTTTGTGTGGAGCCTGCAATGCGCTCTCCCTCCTACTCTGTGCATCTCCCTAGTCACTGTAAACTTGCTGAGGATCACTGGGCACGACCCCATGATTTCACCATCCAGAGCTCAGTGCAGAAATCTCTGCTCCCTGAGCTTTGAGCAGACTGTAGCAAGAAGTAAGGAACTGGAAGTCGCATCCACCCATGCCACAGCTCAAGAACACAGCAGAATCTTAACAAAGTAAATTATGACGCTTTGGAATTTCAGATAGACTTTACAATGCTATAATAACCTGTGTGTCCGCAAAACCCCTTAAGGTGGCTAAATAAAAAACAAAACAAAACAGTTCTGTTCAGCAAAATTATTCACAAAATATTGTATAGCACTGTACAAAAATATAGTACTGACCTTTAGGGGTAGTGTGTGATGTAGCAGGAATGCCCTACATGAAGTTAGTACCTATGGATTGTATGAAAACAACACTACGTATCAGTGATCAGTACAACTTCCTTTTCCGTTATTAAAGCATTAATTTATTAGGACCTTTACTTTCAATGAAATTTACATAAATTAGTACAGGCGAATATAAGAAATGTTATATATCTTATTAGAGAAATATGTATGTTTTTTCTCAGATTATGAGACACTTCTTCACCTTCTCTCTCTCTCCTGAATTGAGAAATCCACTCTGTAAAATAACAGCTCAAGTCTGTCTTTCTCAAGAGAAGACGGAATTGAGAGCAAATTGAAGTATCAGGTTACACATCATAATACTCTTTATGCAAAGAGATGGTGGAGGAGGAGTGAGGAGCAGAGTTAAAAAAAACAAGCAGAGACACAGAAAGATCATGCTGAGCTTTTTACCAAGTCTTTTACCTCATCTTAAAAAAACAAGCAGAGACACAGAAGGATCATGCTGAGCTTTCTACCAAGTCTTTTACCTCACCTTAAAAAAACAAGCAGAGACACAGAAAGAACTTGATGAGATTTCTTCCAAGTCTTTTACCTCATCTTAGAGCTGGGTTCACATCTGTATCACTCAGTATTGATGTATAATTTTCTCCCCATGCTGTGGCTTCCATCTGTGTGCTAACTAAGGAATGAAGAGCAGGAATTCATCCCTGTGTGCAGTGATGTCTAGGAGAGACATCTTAGAGGCTTCTTTGCTGCCACCAACTCAGAGGCGATTGCAAATTAAAATAAAGAGCTCATGGAGGGAGAAAAATGAAAAATCAAACAATGACTAGAAATAGTGTTGTTCCCTCATACATACTACCCTACAATTAAAATAACCTGCATAATATATGGGCAGCACAATGGACAGCGCTGTTGCTTTGCAGCGCTGGTGTCCCAGGTTCAATTTCCACCAAGTGCAAAATCTGCAAGGAGTTTGTATGTTCTCCCTGTGTTTGCGTGGGTTTCCTTCCACATTCCAAAGACATACTGATAGGCAATTTATATTGTGAGCCTCAGCGATTACAACTTCTGTAAAGTTTTGTGGAATTAATTGAGTAAACGAGAGAGAGAGAAACAAAGGTAACTTTTACGGGGTCCTTAGAACTGTTATTGTATCCAGTTACCACTGACTGCTACCTTACATGAAAACGGGAATCTTCTGGCCACTCTTAAACAGCATTTAAAAATATATTTGACTTTGCAACATTTTGGGCCGATCCATTTTTGCAATTTGCACTTTTTTTTCCTAGTTTTTGGAATAATTTTATTTACATCTGAATTTCTTTGCACAAATATTGCAACATGTTTACGCTAAATAGATGCAAAAAAAAAGTTAAAGACAAAATAAAGCTTTTTTTTTCCATGCTCAAAATTTAGGAGCCACCTGCGAGATTGTGAAGAATTAGGTATAAAATATCAATGAATATAACAAGACAAAAAAAAAAAGATGGAAAAAAAACAAAACAGCAGCTTTGAACAGGATTAACAAGTTATTTAATCCTGGGTACGGTAAATCTATTCTTCACAGCTTTGAAATATGCAAAAAGTAAGACATGGTGCAAATAAAATGTCAATTTTTATACATTCTTTTGAGGTCTATATTACTTTTTTATTATTCTGATTGACGTGGGAAAGAGGATTTATTTATACGCACCAAAGCAAAGTCTCTGAATTGGGATTTCATTTTCAGCTGGATAGGTTTTATCAGCATCACTTGCCTAGGATGCAAAAAATCGACAATACGTGCTGCAAAAAAAAAGTATACGTTTATAAATGAGCCCCACAATCGTTTTAATTACAGCATCAGCTATTAACCATTTCATTTCCTTTGCTACAGAATTGCAATTTATCCATAAATTTCTGATGTTATAATGTGTCTCCATATGGTATCCAATTTTTTTTCACGCACCCATAGATTTGAATGGGTGACCTGTGAGGAGAAATGGGAATCTAGCGCTTGCGCAGTGAGCATCTATCTCTGCATAGATAGAGAGAAGGAAAGATTCATGGATAGATTGATATATAGGCGCCAGATTCCCAGCCCCGCAGTGTGAATACATCATAACACACTGCGGGGTGGGATCTGTGGCCTCTGCTCAACGCAGGCGCGGGCTTTACATCATCACCTGATGTAAGTTCCCAGGCAGCGCGCACGGCGCATGCCCGAGAAATGTTGGCAAAGCGCAGGTGCAACAGGAACACAGGAGGCGGCGCACAGACCCAAGAGGGAGATGATTGACAGCTCTGAGGTGGGTGACACCGGGGACAGAAAACATACCTCCGAGACACAATAGCGGTATGGCGGGCAATTTATAAAAGTCTATATTTCTGCCTTCATAGGGATAAGAAACATAACAGCCACCTTCACAGAATGCAGCCTTAGTGCTGCTGAAGGTGGCTCTTTTACTGAAAAACGCCCTGGGTGGGTGACAGGTTCCCTTTAAGTTGTAAACTTGTATTTTATATGAAATGATACGCAGATATTATCCAACATTTTGAATAATGCAAAGGGCTTTTTCAGGGACATGTGACTGGTAGCCAGCCGAAGGAACAGTAGTGCAAAAAAACAGTGCTATGCCACGTGTCACTACCTCCATTACCATTTCGCTATCTTGCTGCCATTCATACAGTACAGACCAATAGTTTAGACACACCTTCTCATTTAAAGATTTTTCTGAATTTTCATGACTATGAAAATTGTACATTCACACAGAAGGCATCAAAACTATGAATTAACACATGTGGAATTATATACTTAACAAAATAGTGTGAAACAACTGAAATTATGTCTTATATTCTAAATTCTTCAATGTAGCCACCTTTTGCTTTGATGACTGCTTTGCACACTCTTGGCATTCTCTTGATGAGCTTCAAGAGGTAGTCACCGGGAATGGTTTTCACTTCACAGGTGTGCCCTGTCAGGTTTAATAAGTGGGATTTCTTGCCTTATAAATGGGGTTGGGACCATCAGTTGTGTTGTACAGAAGTCTGGTGGATACACAGCTGATATTCCATACTGAATAGACTGTTAGAATTTGTATTATGGAAGAAAAAAGCAGCTAAGTAAAGAAAAACGAGTGGCCATCATTACTTTAAGAAATGAAGGTCAGTCAGTCCGAAAAATTGGGAAAACTTTGAAAGTGTCCCCAAATGCAGTGGCAAAAACCATCAAGCGCTACAAAGAAACTGGCTCACACGAGGACCGCCCCAGGAAAGGAAGACCAAGAGTCACCTCTGCTTCTGAGGATAAGTTTATCCGAGTCACCAGCCTCAGAAATCGCAGGTTAACAGCAGCTCAGATTGGAGACCAGGTCAATGCCACACAGAGTTCTAGCAGCAGACACATCTCTACAACAACTGTTAAGAGGAGACTTTGTGCAGCAGGCCTTCATGGTAAAATAGCTGCTAGGAAACCACTGCTAAGGACAGGCAACAAGCAGAAGAGACTTGTTTGGGCTAAAGAACACAAGGAATGGACATTAGACTAGAAGAAATCTGTGCTTTGGTCTGATGAGTCCAAATTTGAGATCTTTGGTTCCAACCACTGTGTCTTTGTGCGATGCAGAAAAGGTGAACGGATGGACTCTACATGCCTGGTTCCCACCGTGAAGCATGGAGGAGGAGATGTGATGGTGTGGGGGGGCTTTGCTGGTGACACTGTTGGGGATTTATTCAAAACTGAAGGCATACTGAACCAGCATGACTACCACAGCATCTTGCAGCGGCATGCTATTCCATCCGGAATGCGTTTAGTTGGACCATCATTTATTTTTCAACAGGACAATGACCCCAAACACACCTCCAGGCTGTGTAAGGTCTATTTGACCAAGGAGAGTGATGGGGTGCTACGCCAGATGACCTGGCCTCCACTGTCACCAGACCTGAACCCAATCGAGATGGTTTGGGGAGAGCTGGACCGCAGAGTAAAGGCAAAAGGGCCAACAAGTGCTAAGCATCTCTGGGAACTCCTTCAAGATTGTTGGAAGACCATTCCCGGTAACTACCTCTTGAAGCTCATCAAGAGAATGCCAAGAGTGTGCAAAGCAGTCATCAAAGCAAAAGGTGGCTACTTTGAAGAACCTAGAATAAGACATAATTCAGTTGTTTCACACTTTTTGTTAAGTATATAATTCCACATGTGTTAATTCATATTTTTTATGCCTTCAGTGTGAATGCACAATTTTCATAGTAATGAAAATACAGAAAAATCTTTAAATGAGAAGGTGTGTACAAACTTTTGGTCTGTACTGTATGTCCTTGAAAAGGACCTTTACATAGGTCAAAATCTCAGACCATATCTGCATATCAATTTGCTGAATCACATAAAAATGTACAACTTAAGTGTCAGCTTGCCTTGCCCTTTTGTCTTGAATGTTCCGGAATTGTGACCTCGGACTTTGATCTGACTACGCCTTTGACTTATCCCTTCGTATATGATGAGCCACCTTGGTATCTGACCCCGGACCTTTTGAGTACCCAAACCTCAGTGACTAGCATCACAGATATTTTCTGAAAGTGGTCTTTTCCCCATGTATGAATCTAATAGAACAGTGTTGCTGACTTCTCGCCAAACATTGTATTATAAGTTTTCAATATTTGCTGTGCTTTGTCCACAGAAGCCTTTGCTAAAAAAACAAAACAAAACGAAACAAACAAAAAAAAAAAACGGGATGTGCTTTGCACCATGTACCAAAGTTTTGGCACAAATTTGTGCCACAAAGTCAACTAACAAGTGATGTCAACTTGAGGCCCCCATACAACTTAGAATAACACTGGCTGAAACCATAAATATCGACAGACTAATGTGAATGAGGTCCCTATCAGGTGATGTCGTGAGAGATGAGGGTCCGGAATGTCCAATTTCAGACTGCTGATGCTTTTGCTCTCATGACATAAGCCACCGCCATTAATGTCTGGCATCTGCTTTCTCATAGAGAACACAGAAGCGCTTGGCATAGAGAGCATTACTCTGTATGGGAGAGTTGGGCGAGACAGCTTTCAGCCAAACTATTTTTAGGTCAACAGAGCATAGTTCGAATATCCAGTCTAATGCTGCATTTACTAGAATCGATAATCCATTAGATGCCAACGTTAATTAATGATCCTTCAAGATAATTGTGTAATTTGAATGGGTTGGGGGACTGAACGATATGTCCCAAAAACACTAGTCGTTCAACTGTCGAAGATTGTTCACTGGTTTAATGATTTTACTGGGAGAAAGGAGGAGTGGAAAATCAAGTGATAAATAGGGTTGATCTTGTTGCAATGGAATATATAGTTCAGGGTAAGTGGTAGAACTGTAACGAGAACATTTTAGGGCAGAGTCAGACGGCCGTATAAATCAGATTGAGAACGGGAACGCAGTGCATGCGCTGGCGGCTCTCCAGACCTAGGCGTGGTGGCTGCATAGAAATACATGCAGCTTTTACTCTCAGGTCGAGAAATCCGCCAGCCACCGCACTGCGTTCCTATCTTGATCAGATTTATACGGCCGTCTGACTGCCCTTAACACTAGAAGTCCCAGAGAGGGCTCATTTAACATTTCTACCTTTGGAACCTTTGGAGCTCGAAATTTCTAGGACTTCTAGTGTTAATGATTATCATTAATAAACATTTTTTTTTTTGCTTTGCTAATTAGGTTACATTTTCTTTATACAGTATCAATGGAAATGTTTGTACAATACTTTATAAATGTTCAAGTAGTGAAAATGAATACTATCACTTATGGGATTTGAACATTGTACACCCCTACACTTCAGATTATCTGTTTGAACACAGAGCACCATTTTCAAAGTTAGACCCAGTCTTACATTGGCTCAGCTTACCAAAAGAAAAAGAAGTAAAAAGAAAAAAAAAACACAATCATAACAACCTATAAGGAAAAAAATAGATGATATGTGTATTTTTTAACCTCTTTGCAGAGTATTAAGTTGATGCTCACAAATTTTGACTTGTACATTTCTGTAAGAGGAAAGCAGATCAAAAGGGAGTTGTACAAGCTGAATAACCGCTCATATTAATCTCCTAAAATCCAGTTGACATATTGTCCACTTGGCTCGTTATAGTGTAACAACAGTTGGGACAGAAGATAATGTGATGGTTAAAAATGTTTTTTTCTTTTTTTTAAGTTGAAAATCTAGAACCCTATGAGTAAAGGGCAACTGTAGGGTTTTATTAGAATACAGGTGTATATGAAATGCTCTTACCTTCCTAGTCATTTTACCATCTTTACAGGAAACCACACGCTGTGCGAGATCTTTGGCTTTGATAACACACCCACGTGAACAGTACAAACAAAATATAATATATTTTCCGTTTCTGTTAAGGTGAAAGAACAGCAGTTTATGGTGAAATGTTCTTACTCCGTTTTTCTTCTGTGCCAAATCCAGAAGTGGATTCAACAGGAATGGGATATATTACAGAAGGACGTATTCGTCTCCACCTTGCTGCAATTAGTGCTTTAATGTAAAAATAAACTGACTGAAAAACTGTGTGAAGCATCTGATGTTAAACAGCAGCAGTCAAAAAGAACCTGTCACTTGCCATAAATATGTATTGTTTTAAACTGGTGTAAATGCCATTGTTCTCTTGAATTCTGAGTTGGTTTATTTTCGTCTTGTGCCTCTGTTGCACACGTGTCCCGAATCCTGACTTTGCTCCCCTTTCCAGGTCTACTGAACTCTGTGTTGCTCTACCTAGAGCTTTGTAGTTTGCCCAGTGTGATCCCATGTGATCCTTCTGCCTGGGCCTATATAAAGCCTACCAAGACACAAACCTGGGTCTTGATATTACAGACATTTTAGTTGCTGTGGAGGCATGTCTACCTGCAGCCTCTAGGACCTCTGATGTATGTTCCCAGTCTCCTGTCCACCTGCCGTCTTCTGGACCTATGCTACCTACCTGTTTCCGGTCTCCTGTCTGCCTGCCGTCTCCAGGACCCCTGCTACCTGTTCCTGGTCTCCTGTCTGCATGCCCTCTCCAGGACCCTGCAACTATTTCCCGTTCTCCTGTACCTCTGCTACCTGTTCCCAGTCTCCTGCTCGCCTGCCATCTCCAGGACCTCTGCTACCCGTTTCCTGTTCGCTTGCAGTCTCCAGAACCTCTGCTTCCTGTTCCCGGGCTCATTTCAGTCTTCAGGACCTCTGCTACCTGTTCCCAGTCTCCTGCCCGCCTGTCATCTCCAGGACCTCTGCTACCTGTTCCCAGTCTCCTGCCCGCCTGCCATCTCCAGGACCTCTGCTACCAGTCTCCAGTCCACTTGCCGTCTCCAGAACTCCTGCTACCTACCTGCTTCTGGTCTCCTGTCCACCTACCATCTCCAGGACCTCTGCTACCCGTTTCCTGTTCGCTTGCAGTCTCCAGAACCTCTGCTTCCTGTTCCCGGTCTCCTTTCAGTCTTCAGGACCTCTGCTACCTGTTCCCAGTCTCCTGCCTGCCTGTCATCTCCAGGACCTCTGCTACCTGTTCCCAGTCTCCTGCCTGCCTGTCATCTCCAGGACCTCTGCTACCTGTTCCCAGTCTCCTGCCCGCCTGCCATCTCCAGGACCTCTGCTACACGTTTCCTGTTCGCTTGCAGTCTCCAGAACGTCTGCTTCCTGTTCCCGGTCTCCTTTCAGTCTTCAGGACCTCTGCCACCTGTTCCCAGTCTCCTGCCCGCCTGTCATCTCCAAGACCTCTGCTACCTGTTCCCAGTCTCCTGTTTGCCATCTCCAGGACCTCTGCTACCAGTCTCCAGTGCACTTGTCGTCTCCAGTCCACTTGTCATCTCCAGAACTCCTGCTACCTACCTGCTTCTGGTCTCCTGTCCACCTGCCGTCTCCAGGACCCCGGCTACCAGTTTCTGGTCTCCAGTCTACTTGCAGTCTCTAGCACCTCTACTACCTGTTCCTGGTATCCTGTTTGCTTACAGTCTCCAGGCCCTCTGCTACCTGGCTCCTGTCCAACAGTTCCTCTTTAACATTGCAAAGGATAGGACACGCTTTGTCATTTATCCATAGGTAAAAAATACTGATGACACTCGGATCCAAAACACAGATGACACCACTGCCATTTTTTTATGTACTTGAAAGATACTGACATGTGAATGAGGCCTTACATTGAGAAGTGACTCCTGGTTTGCCTAGCCAGCAGAAGCTGGAGAAACTTTTTTGGTTTCCTCATTGAAAACAAAAAAACAAAAACAATTATTATTGTATGCGAAAATACATCTGTCTGAAAGAGGTCTTAAAGAATAACAAGAAGTAGGAGGAAGTGGTTGTATATATATATCAGATAATAGAGCAAGTATTATGTACGCATATAATATGAAGATCTAAAGATAGGAGAAGGCTCATAACTTAAGGGATTCTGCAAATAAATTAATAAAAATTACAGCCTGATAATTAGTGATTACCTTTACTTAAAAATATCGCGTTTGTGAATGCCAATGTTCAGCATTATGCAAAAGACTGTGGCAGTGATGCCGTTTATATATTAACATTCTTTTTTCTCTACCAACTACTTGGGTGATTCATTTTTGCCTGTACAACGCACGAATAGTGTGTCAATATCATGCCTTTTGCATTATGACAAAAACTAGAACATTTTTTTTCCATCAATGGGAGCTTGTTTTATTGTGGTTTTAACATTATTTAAATCACATGTAAAAAAAAAAAAAAAAAAAAGACTAACTTTAAAAAAAAAAAAAAATATGGGTTGTTCGTTACGCATTTACCCGAATTTTAATTTAATTTTTTGCACATTTGCAAAATTAAATTCACTTTTTATGCTTTTTTTGGGGGGATATACTCTTCTTTCATTATTCTTTATATGCAATAAATTGGTGACAATTTGGAGAGACAGAGCCTCGGTCGTCTTCTCGAGAGGTTGAGATGATAAGAAGCCCAGTGTGTGTGTGAAGTAGCATAAATATGAATGAAGCCGGCTTCCTTTTTCCAGGGCTCATGCACCCAGGAGGCTCCGCCTTCAGGGGCGAAATGACGGCTCTTCCATTTAGTTTGTGAGACTTCTGAACTTTGTGAACATACACTTTAACCCCTTCACGACCTATATTTACGTCAAAGGTCATGCTCCTGATTTTGATGCAGGCTCTGACGTTAAACCTGAATCTTTACCCGCACTTGATTGCTGATTTAATCAGCCATCAAGTGCGTTTAACAGCCACAGGTTGAACGGTACTCTAACTGGTTAACAGCCGTGGGCAAAGTTAAGACGCATCAGCGAGAAATGTGCCACAAATTCTGGCCATCGGCGCCCATCACTGCTATGTATAGCACAGGCAATCGAACGATCGCAGCTTCAAGTCTCCAAAAGGAGCCTATTGAAGTCAGCTAAAAGTATTAAAACAATTAAAAGTTTTTAAAATATGAAAAAAATAAAAAAAATAAAACCCTTTGCCCCATTTAAAATAACGTAATAATAATAATAATAATAATAAAAAAAAAGTGTATCGCTGCATTCAGAAACATACAATCTATTAAAATATGAAAATATGTGACCATAATCCAATAAACGGTGTAGAAAGAAAAAAAACAAATCAAAACGCCTGAATTACGGTATGTTGTTTTAGCTGCCGCAACATTGCAATAAGAGGCAATCAAAACACTGCTCAAAAAAATAAAGGGAAAACAAACAACAGAATATAACTCCAAGTATATCAAACGTCTGTGACGTCCGTTGCAATGTGTCATTTTGAGGAAAAAACGGATCCTGCAAATGTGCCGGCAGGATGCATTTTTTGCCCATAGACTTATATTGCCGACGGATCACGACGTATAGCCATACGTCGCATCCGTCGTGCACTGGATGCGTCGTGTTTTGGCGGACCGTCAGCACGAAAAAACGTTCAATGTAACATTTTTTCGTACGTCGCGTCCGCCATTTCCTACCGCGCATGCGTGGCCGGAACTCCGCCCCCTCCTCCCCGGACTTTAGAACGGGCAGCGGATGCATTGAAAAACTGCATCCGCTGCCCACGTTGTGCCAAATTTTCACAACGTGCGTCGGTACGTCGCTCCGACGCTTAGCGACGGACCCGTACCGACGCAAGTGTGAAAGAAGCCTTAGGAAGCAACACTGTTTGACAATCAATTTCACATGCTGTTGTGCAAATGGAATAGACAACAAATGGAAACTGTTGGCAATTATCAAGACACCCTCAATAAAGGAGTGGTTCTGCAGGTGGGGAACACAGAGCACATCTCAGTACCAATGCTTTCTGGCTGCCGTTTTGGTCACTTTTGAATGTTGGTTGTGCTTTCACACTCGTGGTAGCATGAGACGGACTCTACAAACCACACAAGTGGCTCAAGTAGTGCAGCTCATCCAGGATGGCACATCAATGCGAGCTGTGGCAAGGTTTGCTGTGTCTGTCAGCGTAGTGTCCAGAGGCTGGAGGTGCTACCAGGAGATAGGTCAGTACACCAGAGCCCTGCAAAATGACCTCCAGAAGGCCACAAATGTTCATGTGTCTGCACAAACGGTTAGAAACTGACTCCATGAGGATGGTCTGAGTGCCTGACATCCACAGATAGGGGTTGTGCTCACAGCCCAACACCATGCAGGACACTTGGCATTTGCCATAGAACACCACGATTGGCAAATTTTCCACTGGCACCCTGTGCTCTTCACAGATGAAAGCAGGTTCACACTGAGCACATGTGACAGAGTCTGGAGGTGCCGTGGAGAGCGATCTGCTGCCTGCAACATCCCTCAGCATGACCGGTCTGGCAGTGGGTCAGTAATGGTGTGGGGTGGCATTTCTATGGAGGGCCACACAGCTCAGGAGCGGAGAGTGCGGCCGCATAGCAACACATGCTCCGCTCCAGAGAGATGGCGGTAATGCTGGGTATTACCATGCGAGACTCGGACGTATTTCTCGCATGTGTGATCCCGGCTTTAGTGCTGCACAAGGTGGTTCTTTTAGTTAAAACCGCCTGTTTGGCAAACTAAATTACAAAAAGAGAAATCGAAATCTCATCAATATTTGTTGTGACCGCCCTTTGCCTTCAAAACAGCATCAATTCTTCTTTGTAGACTTGCACAGTTTTTGAAGGAACTCTGCAGGAGGTTGTTCCAAACATCTTGGAAAACTGATCCCAGATCTTCTGTGTATGGGACTTGTGAAAAACCTTCAGTCTCTTCATATGATCCCCAAGAGACTGGATGATAGGAGATCAGGGCTCTGTGAGACCTGATCATCACTCCCAGGTCTCCTTGTTCTTTTTTTACTCTGAAGACCGTTCACATTGGCTGGATATTTGGGCGTTGTCGTCCTGGAGCAGAATAAATTTGGAGCCAAGACACCTCCCCGATGGTATTACATGACGGATAAGTATCTGCCTGCATTTCTCAGCATTGAGAACACCAAGAACTTAGCAATATTGTCAACTGTAGAATCAATAGTCGGCCAAGGAAACTTAGTGAAGCAGATGGAAGACACGATGATTATGGTACTTAACTTCAAAAGCAGAAGATGTTCATCAGTGCCATCAACTCAGAACTGGCAGCAGCTAGAGGGATCCACCAATTTACAGCTCAGAGAAGTCTGTCCAGAAGTGGTCTCCAGAGAAGAATTGTGGCCAAAACACAAACTTTCAACATGGAAATAAAGCCAAGCGACTTAAATATGCATGAATACATTGTAACTGGGGGGTAGGATCTCTGGACAAATTAGCCAAATTTGAAATATACAGCTGTAACAGAAGGCAGATGGTTCGCCAAAGGGTAGGAGAACGGCACAATGATGAGGGTCTGCAGGCAGCAGTGAAGAGCGGTGGAGGGTCCCGTCACTAAGAATGATCTTTATTATAAAGAACAAAGCGTCCAGAAAGTGATCATAGAGCCCTCATTTCAACATCTCCAAGTCTTTCTGGGATCGCAAGAGACAGAAGGATTTGCACGAGCCTCACACACAGATCTGTGGTCAGTTCTCCAAGATGTTGGGAACAATCTCTCAGCGGAGTTCTCCTTCCCACCCAGTGGCAAATTTTACAAAGCATTATATGGTAAATTGAATGAGTCGATTATTACCTGCAACCCATCCTACAATAGTATAGAAATATAAAAAGTTATGGCTCCAGGAAAGCAGTAGGAGAAAAAAAAAAAAAAAAGTTAAGGATTAGTGATGAGTGAGCATGGCTGTGTGCTAACCGAGTGTCTTTGGTGTGCTCCAAAAATATGTTGGAGTCCCCGCGGCTGCTAGGAAATCCCTGCATGTGTTGCAGCTGTTGAACAGCCGCGAGACATGGAGGCATGGGGACTCTAACATTTTTTGAGCACGCTGAAGTCACTCGGTTAGCACATGACATTGCTCGGAGAACACCTTAGCCCAGCAAGTTCGCTCATCCCTATTATATATACCCAGAGCAAAGATCCTCTATTTCACAGATAATTCTGACATTTAATTTTACATCTAACATAAGACATTTCAATAACACATTTAGCATGGACTAGTAACAGGAGGCATAACATTGCATGGCACATCAATACATAATACACACATATGCATACCTTGTAACTCATAGCCGATTGCCTGCATGCTGCTTTCTGTAAGATGCCACCACACGTGCTGTATAAACTCTCAGGGTGAAGTGATGTTAGCTGAAAGCAGGAAGGCAATGTGTTCACCTCAACTCCACCCATTCAGTGCGTCTGTGTCATGGTAAGGAAATCACATTTGCTTGTGATACATTAAAATTCAACTAAAGTTTACTTTCTTTCAGTCGTTCCACTCACAAATGGGTCAATTTACAGCCATGATCTAGCATATCAGGGTTTATTTATGGTCTATCAATTTATTGGCAATGGGTTTTTGTGAGTTTTTAAAAGGGTTTGTCTACATGAAATTTATTCTTAAAAAGGACTTGGACTGGTAACACCCCCCTCAAAAAAACCCAGATTACTCTCCCTTGCCATCCTGTGGTTCCCACTCATACATTTATCCACCCTTTGCGGTCTGTGCTTCCTGGTCGCTTTCTTGACAACTCAAAAGAGGAGGAATTTGTCTGCCCTGCCAATCACTGCGTTACTTACTTGTCCTGGCTCCAATGCCGAGCTTTGCTCCCTTCTCCTATAACA
This sequence comes from Ranitomeya imitator, assembly GCF_032444005.1. Taxonomy (NCBI): domain Eukaryota; kingdom Metazoa; phylum Chordata; class Amphibia; order Anura; family Dendrobatidae; genus Ranitomeya; species Ranitomeya imitator. The sequence goes on from NC_091290.1 coordinate 27,294,857, forward strand.
GAAATTTCATGCCCATGCCACTGTGATCAGGGCTATAAAAATGTAGATAATAAAAGGTAACTTCTCATCCCATAGAGAAAGAAGTGTCTGGAAATCCCCTCCTCCGCCACAAAAACAAACAAACAGATATTTGTCCTTGCTCTCAATCAAGCATTTACCAGGACCCTGTCTGGTTTATGCTTCCTGGTTGAATTATTGAAAACTCAGAAGAAGCTGAATTTGTCTGCCCGGCCAATCACTGCCTTACTCACCTGTCCTGGCTCCAATGCCGGGCTTTGCTCCCGTCAATCAAGGCTACAAAAATGTAGCTAATGATAGGTAAGTTCACATCCCAGAGAAAGAAGAGTCTGGGAGTACAAACTTATGACATTTCACTCAGCGCAGGCATGCATGTGTCGCGTGGATTTGTCTTTCTACATCGATTAGGTACTGAGCTCCTCAAACCATTTGGTGACATCACAACCAAGGACCAGGCCTGAGAGGTCAATAAAATTTTCACAATCCTTATCTATGATCTGCTTTAATATTTACTGCCACAACCATTTCTCTCTGTGTCACATCGATAGCTGTTTCACGTGACTTGTTTTATTTATTGCACTATTTTAAGTCCTTTTGTGTATATGTGACTCTTCAGATTTTGTGTTATTCTACGCCTAATGAAGAAACCTGAGTGTTCTTGAAAGCTAGCTATTAGTTATCTTCTTTTCCATTACCTTTTGATTGCCGTTAACGACTGATGACTCAAATGTTAATATTTTGATTATGAAAAAATAGTGAGAAAAGTACAAAATATTAATGTGAAATCAAAGGACAAAATTCAGGCTGTAATAAGAAATCAATCTCAAATGAACACGGTCTGGTCCCTGTGATGGTCTCATCTTTAATACACCTTTCACTGCTGCCTACTTCAATGTTTTTTTTATTACAAATCTGCAGTTTCAAACTCAGGTTTGTCTTTGGTCTCGATTGAAATGATTATGTATTCTCCAGTTCCATTCTACCTTCTTAGCGATGATAGTTACTGTCATGCCCTCAGCTGCAGGTCTGGTCTCTGCTGCGAAGGGAGACCGGCACCTTTCACGCAGCTCCACTGGTACTACTCACCCTGTCCGTGGCTCCAGACGATCAGCGGCTCCTTTCTCTGCGAAGAGCCTGCATCCTCTTGGCAGGTCTCCTGGAAATGCTCTTAGGAGGCGCGCCCCGTTTCCTGCACATACTTAAAACAGCAGAGCACCTGTTCTCTATTAAGGCTCTCTGTGCTATGATGCTCTGTGCATAAAAGGCATCCTCCCATTATGGGAGGTGCCTGGGCAATGTGTTCATTCTATTGTTTGTGGCCTTCTGCTCAGGCCACACTCTGCCGTGCTCTGCTCTGCAAAGTGTAGTTTATTACTTTTGGTTTTCTAATCCCTCTATCTCCTCAGTATCCTCCGCTTGCAGTTCCCTATTCTGGATCCTTCAGGACTCTCTGGTTTCCACTCCAGGCGGACTAAGCTGCTCCTCACAGAACCTTCCAGATATTGCTGCCGGCTGGATCAGCCTTTCCAAAACTACACAGAGCTTCTAGGATTCTCTTCACTGATAGAGCCTGAATACCACCGTCTTGTTATTACGGTCTGTATGGGTCGTCCCTCTGGTCACGGGTACTGCAGCATTTAGGCCATCTGGTGTTGTGATGGGGAATCCCTGTATAGGGGTACACCTTGCCCGGTGCTCCACTACGTGGTTCAGTGTTGTGGCCCAGAGGGTTCTTCCCTCAGGCACCTCTTGTGTACCGGGTATACAGCTACCACTGCTCCATCAGTGGTCTAGTGAGTCCACTATATTTCTCCATGCCCTGTGGGCGTAACAGTTTGCCCAGGCCATGGACTCCGCTGATACCCGATACTCAGTCCAGAGAGAGCTAGCTATGCTTTGTCAGAGCCAGGATCAGCTAGTTGCCTTCATGCAAACTCTGGATACCCGCTTATCTACTCTACAGGCTACCGAGTCCACCAACGTGACCCAGCTAGCAGAGCTCCGTCTGGAATTTAATTGCCAACATGAGACATAGACCCGCTTGTTGGACTACATGACCTCTGTGGATGACCGGTTAACTAAGGTACAGCATCCGACGGTTGAGCCCACCATGAGACCTTGTCCTCGTCTCTGCAAGCCTCCTTGGTACTATGGTGACCCCAAGTTGTGCAGAGGAATTCTCAACCTATGCTTGCTGCATTTTCATTTTTTGCCTCAGCATTTTCTGACAGACATGGCCAAGGTGGCTTTCCTTGCCTCTCATCTGGAGGGAGAGGCTTTGGCTTGGTTCAACCCCCTAATGGAGCGGAATGATCCCATCGTGTCTGATCTGCAGGTATTCTTGGACACGTTTCACAAGATATTTGATGAGCCTGGTCGTGCCACATCTGCCATGGAGTCTCTCTTCAATCTGCGACAGGGCTCTCTCTCGGTCGGTCAGTATGCAATCTGTTTCCGCACCTTAGCTTCAGAGCTCCAGTGGACCAATGAGCCTCTGGTCGGAGCCTTCCGGCGAGGGCTATCTGGAAGAACCAAGGATGAGTTGGCAGCCAGGGACCTACCCGAGACTCTGGATGATCTCATATCCCTCGCCATTCGGATTGACCTGAGTCTTCAGGAGCGTTCCAGAGAGAGGATCTTCGAGAAGCAATTTCCACATCCAGCATCTTCTTCACCGAAACCTCGGTTTCCGCCTTGTCATGTTCTGGTCTCTGGGGATGGACCCATGGAGCTTGATCGCGTAAAGGTGAAGAGGAATCTGCAGGAAGAGATGCCCGCTAGAAATCCGTATTGTTATGGCGGATGCCTCGCTCCCGGGCAATGCAGTGGAACTGAGAGGCCGGAAGAACTCTTCCGCCTAGGACAGGTAAGGGAGGCCTCCCTAGGTGAGAATGATTCCTCTCCTCCACTAACTATATCCATACAGGTGATCTTCGGAAAGGTGCGGTTCTCCGCGACAGCCTATCTGGACTCTGGGTCTGGTGGAAATTTCATTCTGGAGTCTGTGGCCAGGCGTTTCGGGATCCCAATCGTTCCTCTGCAGCGGAACCAGCGCATTATCTCCGTAGACAGAAGACCCCTGAAGGATTCCATTCTTGGCATCACTGAGGAGGTGGAACTTCAAATTGGAGCACTCCACAGGGAGATTTCTTTCTATGTGTTACCGAATCTTTCTCCAACATTTTTACTAGGTCTTCCGTGGTTGCGCCTCCATGAACCTGTCCTAGATTGGCTGTCTGGGGATATCCTTCGTTGGGGTCAGTCCTGTTTCGATCACTCTCTCAAACCGGTTCGCCCTGGTTCTATCCCACGGCCTCCTGCAGCTTTACCCGGGTTACCTCATGCCTACTGGTCATTCGCAGATGTGTTCGACAAGAAGGAAGCCGACTCTTCCTCCTCACAGGCCTTATGATTGTCCCATCGATCTTGTTCCTGGATCTGCTCCGCCTCGAGGTAGGATCTACCCTCTTTCTCCCACTGAGATTCAAGCCATGACCGAGTACATCAAGGAGAATTTGGCTCGAGGGTTTATCCAGAAGTCCTCCTCTCCAGCTGGAGATGGTTTTTTTTCGTCAAGAAAGATGGATCTCTTCGCCCGTGCATCGACTATCGTGGCCTCAAATAACCGTAAAGAATAGATATCCCCTTCCCTTAATTCCAGAGCTTTTTGATAGTCTTTGAGGGTCCCGGATTTTCACCAAGTTTGATCTCCGTGGGGCTTACAACCTCTTCAGGATTCGATCTGGGGATGAGTGGAAAACTGCCTTCAACACGCGAGATGGTCACTATGAATATCGGGTGATGCCCTTTAGGTTAAGCAATGCACCCGCCGTCTTCCAAGAGTTTGTCAATGACGTATTCTGTGACCTGCTCTATGTATGTGTGGTGGTGTATCTGGACGATATCCTGGTGTTTTCTCCCGACTTACCAAGTCACAGGAGGAATGTTCGTCTTGTTCTTCAACGATTGAGGGAGAATCGTCTCTATGCAAAGTTTGAGAAATGTCTGTTTGAACAGAGGTCTTTACCCTATCTTGGCTACATCATTTCCGATACAGGTCTCGAGATGGATCCAGAGAAGGTCTCCGCCGCGCTTAAGTGGCCCCGACCTGAGGGAATCAAGGCCATTCAGCGGTTCCTGGGATTCGCCAACTATTATCGGCAATTCATCCCTCAATTCTCCTCTCTGGTAAGTCCATTCACGGCCTTGACCTGTAAAGGTGCTAAACCTAAGGATTGGACCCCTGAGACCGAGTCAGCTTTCACCTCCCTCAAACAAGCTTTCTCAACCGCACCGGCCCTGCACAGACCAATGATCAACAAAGTTTTTCCTTGAAGTGGACACTTCATCATCTGGAGCCGGAGCGGTCCTCACACAGAAACTGCCTACCGGTAAGATGGTGACCTGTGGTTTCTTCTCTAAGGCATTCTCGCCCTGTGAACGTAACTACTCAATTGGGGATAGAGAGTTACTGGCAATTAAGCTCACCTTAGAGGAATGGCGATATCTGCTTGAAGGCGCAGTTCATCCAGTCATCATCTACACTGATCATAAAAATCTGTCCTATCTTCAGTCTGCTCAAAGACTCAAACCTCGCCAGGCTCGTTGGTCTTTATTTTTTGCTCGGTTCATTTTCTCTCTCCATTTCCGTCCAGCAGAAAAAAATATCAAAGCTGATGCGCTTTCCAGGTCCTTCCTGTCAGACGACCTCGAAGAGGAGCCTCAGCATATCATTGAACCGTCCAAGATGATCACGGTGGCTCCAGTCAGGCTGTCGCAGCTCCCTCCCGGTAAGACCCTTGTAACTGAAAGAGACAAGAAGAGAGTTCTACACTGGGGTCATTCTTCTAAGCTTGCCGGACACGCCGGTCAAAAGAAGACCTTACAATTAATATCTCAACACTACTGGTGGCCCACCTTGCGCCAAAATGTTTTGGATTTCGTTGCAGCCTGTCCCTCCTGTGCTCGTAATAAAACACCCAAGAAACTGCCAGCCGGTCGCCTCCTCCCGCTACCGATTCCGTCTGCTCCCTGGCAACACATCGCCATGGACTTCATCACAGATCTGCCAGCATCGTCCGGTTGTACAGTAATCTGGGTTGTTGTGGACCGGTTCTCCAAGATGGGACACTTTACTCCGCTATCATCTCCCTTCTGCTCCTAAACTCGCTGAGCTCTTCATTCTGCATGTCCTTCGGCTTCACGGACTCCCACTCCACATTGTCTCCGACAGAGGAGTTCAATTCGTCTCCCGATTCTGGCAGGTCCCTCTGTAAGCTGTTGGAGGTCATCCTGGACTTCTCCTCGGCCTATCACCCACAATCTAACGGCCAAGTGGAGAGAGTGAATCAAGTCCTTACCCACTATTTGCGACACTTCGTGAATGGTCACCACAGCGACTGGGCTGATCTGCTGCCGTGGGCGGAGTTTTCTTACAACAATCATGTTGGTGAGTCTTCCTCTAACTCCCCGTTTTTCATTGTTTATGGACAGCATCCTAGAATCCCGACTCCATTGCTTCTTGCCTCCGGCAATCCTGCGGCTGACTCCCTGGCCAAGGACTTCACAAAGGTCTGGACAGAGACCAGGACCTCACTGGAGAAGGCATTGGTTCAAACCAAGGAGCATGCAGATAAGAGACGTCTGGATTCACCACCTTTTCAACCCGGAAATAAGGTATGGCTGTCTTCTAGGCACATCCGTCTTAAGGTCCCTTCTTATAAGCTGGCCCCTCGTTTCATCGGTCCCTTTGAAGTGCTCCACCGGATCAATGATGTGTGCTATCGTTTGAAGTTGCCTGCCTCCTTATGGATCCATAACTCCTTCCATGTCTCCCTGCTGAAGCCAGTTGTTCTCAGTCGCTTTACCCAGGATCCAGGTAATTTTCCTCCTCCTGTCTGTTCCGAGGATGTCTATGAGGTGAAGGACATATTGGCCATGAAGAAAAGAGGGGGCAGGTCGCTCTTTCTGGTTGATTGGAAGGGATATGGTCTTGAGGAGAGATCCTGGGAGCCTGAGGAGAACATTAATGCCCCAGTCCTTCTTAGAAAGTTCCTGGCAAGTTTGAGGAAGGGGGGCGTAAGGGGGAGGGTAGTCATGCCCTCAGCTGCAGGTCTGGTCTCTGCTGCGAAGGGAGACTGGCACCTTTCACGCAGCTCCACTGGTACTACTCACCCTGTCCGTGGCTCCAGACGATCAGCGGCTCCTTTCTCTGCTAAGAGCCTGCATCCTCATGGCAGGTCTCCTGGAAATGCTCTTAGGAGACGCGCCCCGCTTCCTGCACATGCTTAAAACAGCAGAGCACCTGTTCTCTATTAAGGCTCTCTGTGCTATGATGCTCTGTGCATAAAAGGCATCCTCCCATTATGGGAGGTGCCTGGGCAATGTGTTCATTCTATTGTTTGTGGCCTTCTGCTCAGGCCACACTCTGCCGTGCTCTGCACAATGTAGTTTATTACTTTTGGTTTTCTAATCCCTCTGTCTCCTCAGTATCCTCCGCTTGCAGTTCCCTATTCTGGATCCTTCAGGACTCTCTGGTTTCCACTCCAGGCGGACTAAGCTGCTCCTCACAGAACCTTCCAGATATTGCTGCCGGCTGGATCAGCCTTTCCAAAACTACACAGAGCTTCCAGGATTCTCTTCACTGATAGAGCCTGAATACCACCGTCTTGTTATTACGGTCTGTATGGGTCGTCCCTCTGGTCACGGGTACTGCAGCATTTAGGCCATCTGGTGTTGTGATGGGGGAATCCCTGTATAGGAGTACACCTTGCCCGGTGCTCCACTACGTGGTTCAGTGTTGTGGCCCAGAGGGTTCTTCCCTCAGGCACCTCTTTCTGTTTAAGCTTCATTTAAATAAATACCGTTGCTTTTTGGAAGCCATTCTCCTGTCTCTTGTGTACCGGGTATACAGCTACCACTGCTCCATCAGTGGTCTAGTGAGTCCACTATATTTCCCCATGCCCTGTGGGCGTAACAGTTACTCTAGCAGTCTCCCACCAAAGACCTCAAAAAGAGGTTCAGGATCTTCTATTTCCTTGAGCATGATCACAATCTGATGTCTCGTACAGTAGACGTAACTATAGCCAAATGAGTAAAAGTGTACCATGGTTTCTTTGGGAGAATGGATCAAACTTGAAGAGCTGATTGTATGCCAACGTGCTTCATCACCGCATTCCCCAAATCAAGATTGAACTAGCCTCATAACTGTCAAAACTCTGTAGAAGCGGATTTAATATGTTCAGAAAAATATTGATTCTGTGATGCCTTATAATGAACTAGCATGGTAACACCACTTTTGAGGACAGAGGATCTGTAAATTCTGGAACTGATTTTTATGCAGGTTTGTGAGGATGTTCCTCCTGACGAAAGATCCCCAGAGCTTCAGAGGATCTATTGGTGCCGAAAACACCAGGAAAATTCTGAATAACAGACTTCAGTCACTTCTTTACAATATATTTTTTGAGCCAATGCGGAATGAAAGCTATCCTTTGCTTTTTCACACAATGGGGATGGCATGGTCTTGATTGACTTCAAAGACACCTATTTACATGTTCCCATTTCCCAGTCTAATCAAAAATACTTGAGAATCGCAGCCATTTTTCAGGGTTTCCAATTCACAGCTCTTCCCTTCAGCATCTCCATAGCAAACGGTGTTCACAGAAGTCGAGTTTGCTGTAGTCTCAGTCGAAAATTTGAGTTATGGCTGGACTAATAGTTCCTTCTTGCATCTTCATCTGACACCCTATCACTTTCACTGTCTAGTTTGGCACTGAATTGATAATCATGAATTATTGCAGATTGATAAGGCTATCGAAAGCATTTACAGATGGGTCTGGAGGCGTTAGTTACAGGTCTTCTATCAAGAACGAGAATGCAGCTCAGGTCCATTTGCAGAATGCGGAGATTGAGGACATCTGTAGAAGCAATTCCATGTATGATGATAAATCATTTATCCTTAAGGAAAGTAAAAACTTCCCTAAGATGGTGGCTAGGTCTACAAAATAAAAGGGCATTTGCCACTGGTGTTTAAATGAAACAGATCCCTTGGAACTAGGGTGGAAAGGGCATTTAGAAACCCTCATTGTACAGGACTTCTATTCTCAAGCAGAAAGCAGCATGTTTTTAAATTGCAGTGTTGAGGGAAATCAAGTCCTACTTCATATCCTTCCTAGTACAGAGGCAGACAAAATAAAGCAAATAGGGACCAGATCTTCCAGCTTTGATAGAAAATTGCTTAATTTAATTCTTCAACTGGCAGAACATGATATGATTGCTCAGCCAACAATCATTTAAGTTATATAGGGCGATCGTACAGTAACACTAACATATGTCAGTAATCGGGCTTTGTGTACGCTTAATTTAATGGCACCCGTGAAACCCAAATCTCTAATACTTTATGGTCACTTTCACATGCCGGTCTCCTGACTAGACCCAATCGCCTCGTGTTTCACAAGTGTGAGGCCGCATTGCTAATTTAAATACCCCCAAGAGCTAATTAACAAAACAGAGATTTTTGTGTACTCGCTGTAAAATCCTTTTCTCCGAGCCACTCATTGGGAGACACAGACCTTGGGTGTATACTGCAGCCGCCAGGAGGCTGACACTAAGCTAACATAAAAAATTTAGCTCCTCCCCTGCAGTATACACCCTCCTGCTGGCTCCCAGAGAAGAGACACTGCTCTAGAGACTGAGGATCTGCTGTTCTGCCCACATCACTGGAACAGAGCTGCCATGAAGTTTCAATACAAAGAGGACCATCCCTATGAATATAGGAAGAAGGAGGGAGAGAAGATTAGGAAGAAATATCCAGACAGGGTCCCTGTCACTGTAGAAAAGTCCCAGAGAACCAGTTCGGTGCAAAAGCAGTAGGAAAAAATATTAACAGAAGAGTACAACATGACAACTTAAATAATAGGCAAAAGCCATATAAGCCATTAGGCTAACAGGGTGGGTGCTACCAAAATATGAGTACAAAAAAGCACTCACAGACCACTATGGCACACAAAATATGATAAAATCAATAAAGTTTATTGAAAAACAATTTAAAACAGTACAAAAATACCATGTGAGGATATCAAAAAGACTCAGACAAAATTCCATATTTAAGCAGCGGAAATGTACTTATATATCTCATGGAAAGCATACTAGTACCATATCAATCATAAACTTGGTCAAGCAAGGAAGGCTCATATAAATATCCTTTAAGGTCCTAATATCATGTGTATAAACTCGGATAATGAGAGCTCAATTTCACAGGGTGGGTGCTGTTTCCCCAATCAGTGGCTCGGAGAAAAGGATTTTGTGGTGAGTACACAAAAATCCGTTTCTCCTTCGCTTCATTGGGGAGACACAGACCATGGGATGTCCAAAAGCAGTCCCTGGGAGGGAAAACAACACAAAGGATTAGACTTCACATAACTGCCTAGATGTGCGCCACCGCTGCCTGCAGAATTCTTCTGCCCAGATTCGCATCCACTGAAGCCTGAGAGTGAATATTATAGTGCTTTGTGAAGGTATGTAAACTGGACCAAGTCGCAGCCTTTCAGACCTGCTCCGCCGACACCTGATGCTGAATGGCCCAGGAAGCTCCCACTGTCCGAGTGGAATGTGCTCTGATCCCCGCAGTGATGGGTTGACCTCTGACTCTGTATGACTCCAGGATGGTGGAACGAATCCACCTGGCTATCATGGCCTTTGAAGGGGCAAGACCCTTCCTCTGACCTTCTGGGAGAACGAACAGAGCATCTGTCCTTCTGACAGACACCGCTCTCAAGACGTACATTCTCAAGAGCTCTGACTAGGTCCAGATTGCGGAGAGCTCTTTCCACCCTGTGAATAGGGAAAAAGAAGGAAGGACTGTGTCTTTGTTAAGATGGAAAGACGAAATGACCTTTGGCAAAAAAAGGATAGTGACACCCTGAGAAAAACCTTGTCCTGATGGAAAGGAAAGGCGCCTGATAGGACATAGCGGCTAGTTCCAAAACTCGTCTGATTGATGTGATCGCAACAAGGAAGACAACCTTCCAGGACAGAAAAATCAACAAAATGTCCTCAAGTGGTTCAAAGGGGGGGTTCCTGTAGGGCACTCAGCACCAATTTGAGGTCCCAGGCTCTAAAGGGCATGTGACACCCTTTGTATGAAGGTCTTAACCTGAAGTCTTGATGCAATCAGTCTTTGAAATAAGACCGATAGAGCAGAGATTTGACCCTTGAGAGAGCTGAGTACCAGACAGGAGTCCAGACAGGCTTGTAGGAACTCTAAAATAGTGGGAATGGAGAAGACGAGAGGGGAAAGGCCACGATCCCTGCACCAAGTAAACAATGTGTCTTTCAGGTACTGTGATAAATGCATACCGATGATGGTTTATGGGCACAAACCATCATGGAAGCAACCTGCTGAGAAAACTCAGCCTGGGTCAAGATCCAGGACTCAACTGCCACACCGTTAACACCTTTCTGACCTCGGAGGGATAGTATCACGAAGGGAGTTATAAGTGACACTCACCGATGCTATCTCCTGGGAAGACAGGACCCGGAGATAGCCACAGACTCCAAGGAATGCGGGGCAAGCGAGACTGGAGATTGCTTCAGGCCTGACAAGACCTGAATCACCTGACTGCTGGAGGGCGTGGCCTAAGCTCCAGGGAGCTAGAAGCTGAAGGAAAACTCCTAGAAAGGTAACTAAAGAACAGAGCTACCAAGGGGCACAGAGAGACAAACAGATCAGGCCGGGGTCAGAGCACGGGATAGCGTAACGGTACCAAGGGCCTAGACAGAAAGGATAGTAGGGGCCAAGCAGAGGTCAATACCAAACGGACAGAGAAACTACAGAGATGGAATCCAACAAACAGTATCCAGAGAACAGACAGAGTCAAAAAGCCAAGGAATCAAGCAAACCAGCACACAGCACAAAACACACTCAGGGGTCAATACACTTAGCCAAGGGCGGAAGTATCACTGACAAAGGAAACTCCCAGATGGAGGCTATAAAACGTCCACGCAGGATCAATGTGAGGCTACAGGAATTAACCCTAGAAGAACCAACCCGGACAAACCATGACAGATAGTACGTCTGAGGTCAGATCCCCTGCTTTGATGTGGGCTCCGGCGGTGAGCCAGCATCAAAGCTGGGACATGTCAGCTGTTTGAACAGCTGACATGTGCCCATAATAGCGGCGGGTGGAATCGCGATTCACCCGCCGCTATTTACTAGTTAAATGCCGCTCTCAAACGCTGACAGCGGCATTTAACTAGCGCTTCCGGCCATCGGGCCAGAAATGCACGCATCGCTGACCCCAGTCACGTGATCGGGGGTCAGCGATGCGCCGGCATGACAACCAGAAGTCTCCTTGAGACCTCTATGGTTGTTGATGCCGGAATACTGTGAGCGCCACCCTGTGGTCGGCGCTCATAGCAATGCAGTAATTCTACATAGGAGCGATCTGAGCTACTCTCCTATGTAGCAGAGCCGATTAGGCTATGCCAGCTTCTAGCCTCCCATGGAGGCTATTGAAGCATGGCAAAAGAAAAAAAAAGTTTTTAAAAAATATGAAAAAATATAAAAGTTTAAAATGACCCCCCCTTATACCCCATTCAAAATAAAAAAAAAATAAAAATACACATATTTGGTATCGCAGAGTTCAGAATCGCCCGATCCATCAATAAAAATAAAAAAAAGGGATTAACCAGATCGCTAAACGGCGTAGTGAGAAAAAAATTTGAACTGCCAGAATTACGTTTTTTTGGGTCACCGCAACATTGCACTAGATGCAATAACGGGCGATCAAAAGAACCTATCTGCACCAAAATGGTATCATTAAAAATGTCAGCTCGGCACACAAAAAGCCCTCACCCAAGATCACGAAAAATGGAGACGCTACGGGTATCAAAAAATTGCGCAATTTTTTTTTTAGCAAAGTTTGGAATTTTACCACTTAAAAAAAGAACCTATACATGTTTGGAGTCTATGAACTCGTAATGACCTGAAGAATCAAAATAGCAGGTCAGTTTTAGCATTTAGTGAACCTAGCAAAAAAGTCAAAAAAAAGTGTGGGATAGCACTTTTTTTGCAATTTCACCGCACTTGGAATTTCCCCCCCCCCCCCCGATTTCTAGTACATGACATGCATAAACCAATGTCCTTCAAAATTACAACTTGTCCCACAAAAAATAAGCCCTCACATGGCCATGGACCCGTAGAAGTGCTACTCACAGCGCGAAACGGCCGTCGTCGATCCCTGCACACTCCCGTCATTATCGCACACCCCCGAGCCGTGAAGATGTCTTCTCACATGCTTGAAAAAAGGACTATCTAACTCCAGGATCGGTGAGTGCTGCCGCATTTGTTCTGTGATCTGCATGGCATTCAACTCTGTTTCATGCGAGCACCTCTAATCAGCTTTCGGGCAATCAGCTGTTGAAGTACACATCCAGTTCTCCCTGGTTACTTGGGCTGTGCTGCTCAGCATTTTTCTATTTTTGTTTCCTCACATGGCCATATTGACGTAAAAATAAAGTTATGGCTCTGGGAAGGAGGGGAACGCAAAACCGAAAATACCCCGGGTCATGAATGGGTTAAACACAGGGCCACTGAGACCTGATGGTAAATCGGACTCTGAGAAAGCAGATATGGACGATTCGGCAGCCGCCACGATACGTCGGCGACAAAGCGCACCAACTCTGCAAACCACGCGCGGCGTGGCCAGTCGGGCGTCCCGGCATGGAGCCGCCACTGATGTGGATTTCAGCGCTGTTCTGTGCAGCGTGGACGGTGCAGGGATAAACCTCAATCCATCATCCCTTTGTTAGGGAGGTGGAGAGGAACCATCCGCCTCCTTGTGCCATCCGCTTTCACAGTGGTGGGACAGTGGGGGCTGCACGGACGCCATAGAGAGGGGCCTCTGTACATCCACGGAGTTCAGCCCTCAGGTGGACAGGGCCAGTTGTCCGGCATTAGGCCTGGCTCCAGGAGAGGATACATGGAGGCGACACTCCATGTGGTCGCCTGTTGCTGGTGTGGGGAGATCGGGACTCGAAGGAACCGTCGCCCCTGAAGTGAGCTCAGGCATGGCTTCCCACGTCGCAGGAAAGGGTACGGGGAGGTATATTCGCCGTGCTCGCCTGTTGATGATTCGGGGGAGATCGGAAACCTTGAAAGGATCCGTCGCCCCCTTCAATCCGTTAATTAAAAAATAAAAATTTACAGAAAAGTAAAATAAAAACGTTGGGGTCTGAAACAGACCCATGTGCCTCCTACAGACACTAAGCAAGAACTGGTTAGCCGAGAGCCAGCAGGAGGGTGTATACTGCAGGGGAGGAGCCGAGAGCCAGCAGGAGGGTGTATACTGCAGGGGAGGAGCCGAGAGCCAGCAGGAGGGTGTATACTGCAGGGGAGGAGCCGAGAGCCAGCAGGAGGGTGTATACTGCAGGGGAGGAGCCGAGAGCCAGCAGGAGGGTGTATACTGCAGGGGATGAGCCAAGAGCCAGCAGGAGGGTGTATACTGCAGGGGAGGAGCCGAGAGCCAGCAGGAGGGTGTATACTGCAGGGAGGAGATCACTTTCTTTGTATCACTTAGTGTCGCCTCCTAGTGTCAGCAGTATACACCCACGGTCTGTGTCCCCCAATGAGGCGAAGGAGAAAGAATCTTCTGGGCAGCGATATACCCACGAAGGGAACGCGCCATGGGAAAACAAAAAGGCGCAGACGCCTCAGACACGGTGTACGGACGTAGAGCATAATGCGCGACATACTGCTGGTACCTTGAGAGATGTCCGGCTCCACTTGCAGATGAGGTGAGGATCGTCCAGGGGCCCTTGTGGAGAGGGTCACTGTAGACGAAAATCCTTCTTCCCACACCGTCTCCGAACAGTGTAGAAGACAGCGTCAACCCCTTCAGAGAAGGGGGGAGGTCACCACTGGTGACCACCGTCTTCCTCTTGACCCGTGGAAGCGCAAAACGGCTGTCATCCATTTTTTGTTCACATTCTCCCTCGCTGAAGTTTTGTATGTCCCAATAAAGGATTGAATTCATAAGGACCGGTGAGTGCATTCCATAGTTCTCTTCATTTGCACTCCCAGTATGCAGCAGCCATTCCCAAACAATGTGACCTTGATGAGCTGGAGCATTGTCATCCATGAAGATGAAATTAGGCCTGTGTTCGTGCAAAGGCACACAGACTGGATTAATGATGTTATTCAAGTAGTAAGGGCTTGTCGCAAACTGTAGGGCAATTCTATAATGACCAGACACCCCTGCCCACACTACCACCAAAAGGCTCGTCTGGTGACAATGACCGATGCATACGCTCTCTTTGACCTCTTAAAAACGTTGGCAGCCATCATTTCTGCTCAGCGTGAATCGACTTTCATCAGTGAACAGCACCGAGGCCACTGGTCCCTCATTCAGCATGGATGACGCCAGTGCCTGGTGGTGTGGTCAGGTACCATTGCAGGTTGGCTAGCACGCAGACCACGCTGATGTAAACAGTTTCAGATGGTATGACGTGACACTTCGATGCCCAACCACTCCAGGCACATTTAAGGGAAGCGAGAAGCACTGTTCCAAAGAGAGTGGTTCACAGAGAAGCGGTCATCAGTGTGGTACGTGGCCAAAGGACAGCCACTTCTCTGCCTTTCTGTGACTCTTCCAATCTCTGATGTCACCTGCTGTTGACACTTATGCTCAGTGGCCTCTTCCCTCCGAGAGCATCCTGCTTGAATCCGCACAATGGTGAAGTACTGTTGATCAATTGTTAGGTGTCATCTTGGTCTTATATGTGAAGAGTGTTATGAGGAGGACTGTTTAATATCAGTTCTTATTGAACCCTGAACTTTATCGGGCAATTCATGGATCAACCACCGAATTAAGCCATTAAGCTCTTTGTTAGAGACCAGCAAGTTCAGAAAAAGTACTGAAACAGTTGTACATGTATAATCAAAAGTTAGAGAAGGTGACATTAAGTTCACCTGAAAAGGTTAGAGGGCATTTTAAGATCATCCTGAATTTTCACCCAAAGTCCACATCTTCCTAACTTTGACTTTCTTTTTACCTTCAACAAGTGTAGCCTTAAAGAATCCACCAGACAAGATAATCCTACATTATTTATTAGCTGTACAGTAGTACATTCGCATTTGAAAAAATCCTACTTTTTTGCCCATCACAATATTTTAACAATGATCAATGTTGGCCTTTTAAAATAATGAAAATAGCACAGGACAGAAATTGATAAAAATTATGAAAATTCATGAGGAAAAAAAACAGATTCAGACTTTTCAAAATCTAAACTGATCGCTATTGAAAAGCAGCACATATAGGGGAAAATTAAATTACAGGCTTAAGGAATGGAGTCTCTTATGATGTAATATATAGTATGTGCGAGTCCTATGTGAACGTAAAGTATATAAAAGAATAGTCTAAAAGAAATGGGTGTCATAATGCTTACCATATACATCATTAAACTTATGGTCGGATGGAGAGGGAGTAGGGAAAAAAAACGAAAACACTACAACATTTGGAATTTGACCGTACTGGATTTGCAAATAGTAGTATCCATGAACGCTTATGTATATTTATTTTCCCCATGTCAGAAATTAAAATTGATCTGACTACAGTTTTCCACAGATTTAAACTTCTTGATAGAAAAAGATTAAATGTAAAAAAGTTATTTACAGAATCAAGTGTAGCACAACAAAGCCAAAGTCTGGAAAAGAAAGTCAAAATAAACATTTAAGCATGCTGTATATATATATATATATATATATTTATACTAATGATGGACATCCATGGTTTGCAATCAGTTGTACTTATTGGAACAATGTTTTCCGCCATAATTTTTTTTTTTTTTATAAAAAATAAAATAAAAATAATAATAATAATGTAGGCCTTACCAGAATTCAATGCTCCTGAATGCAAACATAACAGTTTAAGCAAAAGCAATATCTGACAATTTGGCCAGTCCATTTGCAGTTGACATTTGTCTATCATTTAAAATTTGAAAGAATCTGCTAAAAGTACAAGCTATGCAGTTTATGTTTTTTTTTTTTTTTTTTATTGGTGGGGAAAAAAAAGAAAAGGAAAAACCCCTTCTTGTGATCTCAATGCCAATACATAAAAAAATAAAAAATAAATGAGCAACCATGACCAGTAGTCCGCTCTTCTTTTCCTCATGAAACCGCTAAAATGCCATCCTCACTACGTACAGCTCACGAGTCCATGACTTCAGGCTTTTCCGACATTGAAGACCACATCCTTTAGTCGGCTGATGTGCATCACCACTTTTCCCATTATGGGTTGTTTTTGTAAAAGTTCTTAAAACTTACCGAAAGCAAAAAATAAAATTAAAAAATTTGAACAAAAATAAAAAATAAAACAATTTCCCATAAAATAGAAGTGAGCCATTTAAACACAGCCCGGGCCAGTTCAATCAGAAGGCAATAAATCTTTCAGTCATCACCGGTCCATCGTGCTAAAGATCATCTCTGCAGTAATATCTCCATTTGGAGCTTCGACAGTAGGAACAATTGGTGGAGCATCTACTACTACTTCTGCCTCCAGGTCAGCTTCTTTCTTCACTTGTACTATAATGTCTTCAATTTCTCCCATACTGTGATCCTCCACTTGAATAATTGTAGGAGCTATAAAGACAATACATTTTAAGAAGTGGTATGAAGATAAGTAAAACTGGACTAAGATTATGTTTTTGATAGTGCTTAGACATTTGCAAGAAAACCATCTTCATCCAGTTATCCAATCAACATTAAAACCTCAATCTTTGGAGACTAAAATTGACTTGGTTCCTATTCACCCCTGCTCTGCTGGCTAAAGAAAAGAGGCTGGAACACTTATCCCCTTCTTATTAGGCACAGTTTGTAGTGGCTTTAAAGTACAGATTACACACAACTACTGCAAAAATAAAATCTGCATCTGAGCATCAGTAGAAACCTCCTAGTGGCAGCAGAATACCCAATGGTTTCCCGTGTCCCCTAATGAAGCAATAGAGAAATAGGAGTTTTGTTCCTAAAACTAAAGGCTGGTAGAGGTTTTTTTTATTTTTTATTACACTTCCGCCTTACATAATGTGATCACAATAAACTCAAACGTACTTTGTTTGTTAGCTTTTCCTGGAGGTCTTCCTCTGCGTCTCTTAACGGGTGGGCTTAGAGAGGTTAGGGCCTGTTCTGGGTCGTGATCATGGTCAGCGTCTATTTCAATTGGAAGATCGTCCTCATCATCCTCATCTTCTTCGTCGTCCAAATCTGGATCTGCGTTATCCTCTAAAAATTGACAAAATACAACCTCCATCATCAAGAAGTTTGGAAATGAAAGCAGTAAAGAGAGTCTATTCCCCGACTGATCATTTGGGAACTGGGAGAAACCCCAACAACTGCTGTAACTATATGGTGGAAACCAACAGATGAGTCAATTCCACTGAAGATGGAGCCATATCTCCTGGGAGAGTGTATGGGTTCACACAATTTCTATAGCGGATTCACGTTCAGCTTTCGACCCAGAGCCCAAAAAAAAAAAAATTCAATGTTCCAGCAGCCAGACCACCATTTAAACTTTTTGCCTATCACTGACGAAAAAAAAGAGCAAAAGGACAATGATACTTTAAAAGGTAATCAGTTAGGCCAGGACTTGTGCGCCATTTATCCAAATGGTATTTTCTTACCACTGTCAGTTGATCCTTCCTTTTTGGAGCGCATCTTTCTTTTGCGGCCACGTTTCCCTTTTTTATGCAATACTTCGCTGTGACCTCCATTCTCTCCATCTGTGCCATCAGGGCCAGTGCAATTATCTGCATGTCTTGACATTGTGTTCTGAAGAAACAAGTTGACAAATAATCATTATTGCATCCACCACACATAAAAAAAATAAATAAACAACCCAAAAAATTATGCACCGTTTAATGCAAAGGGACAGAAACACGAACACAGAGGATTCAACCCTTCTCTTCTCATACAGAGGTTGTAAATATTTGATGTGGCGAAGGAGAAATTTGATGTTCAAAGGGATTGTGATGGCATGAAGCAAGGAGTTCAGTTTATGCAGTGCTTGTTAGGGGTAAAATGGCTATTATGCAGTATCTAAAATAAAGTCCCTTTAAAGTAAAAAAATATATATATACTTTTATTACAGTTGTTTCAAAGTTGGTTCATTTTTTTTTGTTTTATGCAAGACCCGGGCGCACTGGCAAGTAATTTCTGTTCACAACTTTTGCTTATTGGCATAACTTTTTTTTTCTTCAGGTAATACAGCTTTATTCTCTTAGAAGCAAACACCTTACCCTTCGTGTAAAGGTTTTCCCACACTTGGAACAGACAAAAGCAGCGGGAACGAAGCTTGGATCGTGGTATCTCTTGAAATGCATGTCCAGGAGTTGCTTCTGGCGGAAAGTTTTGTCACAATGGCTACATGCGTAAGGCTTCTCGCCGGTGTGAGTACGTTTATGCATTATCATGTGACGCTCCTGAACAAAATACAGAAAGACTCTTAAAAACAAATTATAGGTACTAGTTCCCCATATAATCACTTTAAAAAATTTTTTTTAAATCCATGAAATTGGACTTCAGATATCGTTTTCTTAAAGTGTATTTGTTTAACTTTTTAAATTCACTTTTTTAACCCCTTCAGACTCTATGATGGATATGCACATCATGGAAAGGGGCAGGAGTATAACGTCAATGCACTTGGACAACTTCAACTATTCCACTTGGTAAGGATTCAGACTGGTTTCTCTATGGAACAACATAAAGAGAAACCAGTATACAGTGCCAGTATCAAAAAAAGAACTTTTATTAAATCATTAATACATAAAATCACAGAACAAGGTAACTGCTAAGAAAGCAGGGATAAAGCCACTCTGAATGTATAAATAACAGACGATCTAGTAAGGTGCTTACAGTACTAAAAGATTACCTAGGACTCGTGTCCACAATGCTATCAACTACCCAGTGTAGGGGCACCATAGAACGCCCTAAAAACTTACTAATAGCATTGATATAGAAAATAACAAAAGCCAGCACTTACATGCGATCGTATCTTAATATATGTGGCGTCCCTGCCGCCCCAACGCACGTTTCGCTTCTTCGTCAGGAGGCGTCTTTTTTTGATACTGGCACTGTATACTGGTTTCTCTTTATGTTGTTCTATTAACATTCAGTTTATGTGCCCTGGATATAATGTGGGTTTGATGTTATGGTTTCTCTATGGGAAAGAAAAACCTGTCACCCCACTTCATTATGTTACCTGTCTGCAGGCATATTCACACTGGTCGCATCTGAATCTTTTTTCGTTTTTATGAGACTTCTGGTGCTGTATGAGGGCGTAACGCTCATGGAAGACCGTATCGCAATAGCGGCACTTCTTGCCTTGCTCGATGAAGGAATGCTGTTTACGTAGATGGACACCTTAATCAAGAAAAAAATACATAAAGTGTCACTGGCTTGCCTATAACTCCATTTGTCAGTCTCTTCTGTTCTTTTATCTAAAGATCATTGCATAGCAAGTCAATAACAGGGTTTGCAGACAGGTTCTTTACTTCTGTAGGGCTTGTACCCAGTGTGTGTAGCTTACCCAAATCACTTTTCCTTGCAATAACTGTATCGCAGTGTGGACAGTGGAACTTAGCGACATTCTCCGTATGCTTCTGTAATATGTGCATCTTCATAGTGCCACTTTGGGTAAAACGTGCGTGGCAAATATAGCATTCATATGGCTTTTCACCTAGAAGAAATTGAAGAATTTGCAAATTACCAGCAGAAAACAGAGGAAGCAGATACTGATCATCTCTAGTCTGTTGTGACCGTATTATTAATTTATTGTATTTTCTAATACAGATTCTGCATGTCAGTCTATTAAGCATATAGTGTCCAGACTGCAAACTATAGACTTGTTTAATTACAGGCAGTGAAAGGAATTTTTTTTTTTCAATGAGCAGCTTATTAAAAAAACTGCAATCACTTTTCAGTAGAGCCCTCATCACAGGTAGAAATATAATGAAGCACAAAACACCCGAAATCCACTGACAACAGGAGACAACGGTCACAGCTCTCTTCCATTACTGTACAGGACACAGACCATGTCTAAAAAATGCTATTAAAAAGGGGGTTCTTTGCAAATATCAAATTACCCTAAACAATTTTATAGGGCATAGCTTGCCAATTGCTGTGGGTCTGACTACTGGGATACCCACCCAGCAATCCAGAAAATGTGGCTCTGGAGAGCACCATGGGGGATAAAAGTAAAAAGGTGCATGAGACTACTGAAAATTGCAGAGCGCTGGTCTGTGATTTTTCCAGCATTTCTCCACTTTATTCAACACGAGTCTCTGCAGAGCCACGTATTCTGTATTGCTGGGGGAATCCCATGGTTCAGACCCCCAGTAATCTACCCATTATTGCACAGATAGGGGATTGCTTGCTAATTTGGAAAAATCCTTTGAAAGCCAAATATTCTTAGTCTACTGTTTTCCCATGTACATACAGCTGCCTAAAGCGTACGCTTTGAACTTATCGAAGCGGTGGTGTGTGGAACTTACCTGAATGAGTTCTCATGTGTCGCTTTAGTTTGTACGTGTCTCTGCTGGCGTAACTACACAAACTGCACTGAAAAGGACGCTCCCCGGTATGAGAACGAATGTGTCTCTTCAACTTGCTTACCTGATCAACAGAACAAAAAGGTCCAATTATTAATAGTAGTTAAAGTCTTAGTCACTCTCTAAGGTTTGGTGGAAATCACCTTTTTGTACAGCAAATCCCAGGAGTGGATTTAAAGGGAACCTGTCAGCAGGATTGTGCTGAGTAACTTACAGACGGTGTCAGATTGGTGCCATTATACTGATTAAAATGGTACCTTGGTTGATGACATCAGTCTTGTGGTTGTTTAATCTTAATTTTCAGTTTATGATATACTCGTGCTCCGGGGCGGCCTGTGGGGTGGGGGTGGGATCGTTCTGGTGCTCTGCTTAGCTATTCACTTGTACGGCTTCTGAAAGGTCACCGATCCCTCAGTGGCCTGCCCTCTATTTTACATAATGAATATTCTATATAAAGAAAAAAAACAAACAAACAAACAAACACACACAAAAAAAACACACCCCCAGCAGACAGGCGCCTGCGCTACAACATGATCGAATGTAAAATGAGCATATAATTTCAGTTAATTGGTGCTATAAATATTTTTTTTATTTTAAAAAAAAGCCTCCTCCAAGATTGTACCGCCTGTGCAGTAGCAGCTATTGGCAATAGATGCCACTGCACAGGCGGCGACATCTCACTAAAGAAAAAAAAAAAAGCCTCCGCAAAGACTGTGCCGCCGGCACCTGCGCAGTATCATCTGTCAGATCGCCGATAGATGCTACTGCGCAGGAGGGGATGGAGTCATCATAATGGAGACAATAAGATGGCGCCGTAACAGATAGCCGCTACTGTGCAGGCGGCGCCATCTTGGAGGAGTTTTTTTTTCCCTGTAAATTATTTATAGCACCAGTGAACTGAATTATATGCGCATTTTACATGCGATCGTGCCGATGTAGCGCAGGGGCGCTGCGATCCCACTGTAGTGCAGGGGCGCTGCCTGCTGAAGTTGTTTTTTCTCTCTAATATACAGAATATTTATTACGTAAAATAAGGGGAAGGTTACTAGGGATCAGTAACCTGTCAGAAGCAACACAGATGAACAGCTAATCAGAGCACCACATGAAGTTCTTTTCGAATGATGATTGACAACAAATGTTAGTAATCATTCAAAACACCTATCAAGCACTGAGTGGATTTTTTGGCCAGTGATTTGCACTAGATAAGGCGGATTTCAAACTTGCGTTTGACTGGTCTGCGTATGGCTGCATGCATCCTCCCTTAAGCTCCGCCTACTTCTGCATGAGTCCTGCGTACCCATCTTTAACATTGGGTACGCAGGGACATGCATTGTATGTGGATGCGTCCGCATGTGGCATTTTGACGCTCCGTGCGGTCGGTGGGCACGTCAAAACGCAGCATCCAACGCATTTCCCTGCGTACCCAATGTTAAAGGTAGGTGCGCGGGACTCATGCGGAAGTAGGCGGAGCTTAAGGGAGGGGGATGTACGCAGCCATACGCAGACTAGCCAAATGCAAGTGTGCAACCAGCCTTAGTCATTGGCTGGAAAACAGCCAATAATGGCTGATGTAGTCTGTCGTATTGGGGGAAATCAACAAATGATTGTTCATCAGCCCATTTTCATCTAATTATCATGCAAGATTTCATAATTTGCCATCTTTTACACACATTAAAGCCATCTCTGGCAATTACTTTGAAGTTCTAAATTAGCAGTGGGAAAAAGAAACTGAAATAGTCGTGGCCAAAAGATTTGAAGCTGACAATTTTTAAGTTTTCACAAATTTTGCTCTTCAGCAAATATAGAAACATCTGACTAAAAGATCAAAACCACTGATTAACAATAATCTTTTAATACGTTTTTAAACTTTTGACAGATACCGTATATACTCAAGTATAAGTCGACCCCCTAATTTTGCCACGAAAAAACTGGGAAAACTTAAAGGGACACTGTCACCTGAATTTGGAGGGAACAATCTTCAGCCATGGAGGCGGGGTTTTGGGGTGTTTGATTCACCCTTTCCTTACCTGCTGGCTGCAATATTGGATTGAAGTTCATTCTCTGTCCTCCGTAGTAC
The DNA here is from genome assembly GCF_032444005.1 of Ranitomeya imitator. Lineage (NCBI taxonomy): Eukaryota > Metazoa > Chordata > Amphibia > Anura > Dendrobatidae > Ranitomeya > Ranitomeya imitator. Next base: position 27,317,550 of record NC_091290.1, read on the forward strand.
AAGCCTGCATAAGGTGCAATCTTACCTTGCGCAGGCTTGTACTATGGAGGACAGAGAATGAACTTCAATCCAATATTGCAGCCAGCATGCAGCCAGTGGGTAAGGAAAGGATGAATCAAACACCCAAAAAACCCACCTCCATGGCTGAAGATTGTTCCCTCCAAATTCAGGTGACAGTGTCCCTTTAATGACTCGAGTATAAGCCTAGGGTGGGAAATGCAGCAACTACCGGTAAATGTCAAAAATAAAAAGATACCAATAAAAGTAAAATTAATTGAGACATCAGTAGGTTAAGTGTTTTTCAATATCCATATTGAATCAGGAGCCCCATATAATGCCCCATACAGTTCATGATGGCCCCATAATATGCTCCATACAAAATATGCCCCATATAATGCTCCAGTTTATGATGGGCTCCATAAGATGCTCCATATTAAAATAAGCCCCATATAAATGCTGCACAAATGTTGATTATGACCCCCATACGATGCTCAATAGGCACATTTGCCCCCATATAATGCTCCACAGATGCGGATTATGACCCCATAAGATGCTCCATAGAGATATTTGCCCCATATAATGCTGCACAGGGCCCCATACAGATATTTGCCCCATATGCTGTTGCTGCGATTAATAAAAAAATTACATACTCACCTCTCAGGCCCCCGGTACTTGCTATATTCACCTGCTCCGCGTTCCAGCGCCGACCGCCGCTGTGTCTTCTGCACTGACTGTTCAGGCAGAGGGCAGCGCGCACTAATCGCGCCATCTGACCTGAGCATCAGTGCAGAGGACGGGGAAGACGCAGGGGCGCCGACGGTGGAACGGGGAGCAGGCGAATACCGCGCACTGCCTCCCCCCCCCCGTCATACTCACCTACTCCTGGCGCTGTCCCTTCACGTCTGTTCCCCGGCGCAGGCAGCTTCTTCCTGTAGTGAGCGGTCACAAGGTACCGCTCATTACAGTAATGAATATGCGGCTCCACCCCTATGGGAGTGGAGCCCGGTCCATATTCATTACTGTAATGAGCGTTACCATGTGATCACTCACTACAGGAAGAAGCTGCCAGTGCCGGGAAACCAGGCACGTGCAGGGACCGCGCCAGGAGCAGGTGAGTATTATTACACAGCTGCCGCTCCCCCTCCCCTGCCGACCTCTGGGTATGACTCGAGTATAAGCCAACAGGGGCAATTTCAGCTTAAAATAAATGGGCTGAAATTCTCGGCTTATACTCTAGTATATACGGTACATCAAGACTATTTACAATGTTGTCCCTTATTTCTCCAGACTTTTCCCCCTGGCAGCTGGATATCAGCTTCTGGGCTAAATCGTGACTTATGCCCCAATCTCATCTGATAAGTGCTTGGAATTTTTCACAATTTCTGCCTTTTTGTTTATCCACCGGCATTTTAAGGTTTGAATACAGGTTCTCTATAGGCTTGAGATCTGGGGAGTTGCCTAGCCTAGAACCCAAAATGTTAATGTTTCCATCACAGAGAAACCAAATTACCACATTTCCCTTGTGACATGGTCTCCATCATGAAGGAAAATGCATTGTTCATCACACTTGGCTCCTGGATCGCCTTAAGAAATTGCTCTTAGAGGTTTAGATCTCATGCTTTGTGGCCGGGTTCTTAACACAATTGAGTGAGACCCTTCTGTGGATGAAAAGCCCCCACACACGAATGGGCTGAGGATACATGACTGTTGCCATTGCTGAGGGCTCACAGTAGTGCCTTGTTAATACTTTCTCCAGAGAAAACTTGAAATGACGCAAGTCATTTTGTGGTAGGGATAAATTTCAGTGTATTTTTCTCCATTAAAGGGGTTGTCCACTACTAGGACAAAGCCATTCTTTATCTAAATGTTTAGCCCTGATAAAGCCTATACTCGCCTCTTTTGTCGATGCCGTTCCAGCGGTGTCAGCACTTGCTGTCCTGGGGTTCTCGTTCAGTTGTTATAAACACATCTTAGTAGTGGACATCCCCTTTAAGTTAATTTTCATAGCAAGAAAGGACTTTTCATTAACTCGAAGACTGTTGAAGGGTGCAAAAATAATGCAAATTGCTACTAGAAGATCTGAAGTAGTAAACTTTGTGAAAAACAGGATTTTTGGTTGCTTACCGTAAAATCTGTTTCTTGAAGCCTCCATTGGGGGACACAGGAACCATGGGTGTATGCTGCTGCCACTAGGAGGCTGACACTATGCAAATAAAAAAGTTAGCTCCTCCTCTGCAGTGTACACCCCACCGACTGGCATTATACTCTTCAGTTAGTGAGAAAGCAGTAGGAGATAATGAAACAAGGTTGAAAAACCATAACCACAAACTTGAGAACTGTAACGTGAGAACAGTCATAGAACAGATAACAGAAAACATTGGGAGGGAGCTGTGTCCCCCAATGGAGGCTTCAAGAAACAGATTTTACGGTAAGCAACCAAAAATCCTGTTTTCTTTATCGCCTCTCATTGGGGGACACAGGAACCATGGGACGTCCCAAAGCAGTCCCAAGGGTGGGAAAAACAGACTTCCATCAGGTCAGAGGACTCACCACTGCCACCTGCAGGATCCTTCTGCCTAGGCTGGCGTCCGCCGATGCGTAGGTATGGACCTTGTAAAATTTGGCGAACGTGTGGATGGAAGACCAAGTTGCCGCTTTGCAAAGCTGTAGGGCGGAAGCCCTGTGGTGCACCGCCCAGGAGGCGCCGACTGCCCGGGTAGAGTGAGCCTTAATCCCAGGAGGGGGCACTCTGTTCTTGACCCGGTAAGCCTCCAAAATTGCCATTCTGATCCATCGAGCAATAGTCGCTTTAGCAGCCGGCTGGCCTCTGCGCGTGCCATCAGGAATGACGAAAAAAGAATCCGTCTTCCGGAAAGAGGATGTTCTATCCAGATAAATCCTCACTTCCCTGACGAGGTCTAGCTTGATCAACGATCGCTCCAGAGGAAGAGTCGGAGCTGGACAAAAGGAAGGTAGAACGATGTCCTCGTTGAGGTGGAAGGTGGAAACCACCTTAGGAAGAAAAGAAGGTGGGGGTCGGAAGACCACCTTGTCCTGGTGAATGACCAAAAATGGAGGGCGGCAAGACAGTGCCGCCAGCTCGGAAACGCGGCGAATGGACGTGATGGCCACAAGAAAGGCCACCTTCCAAGATAAAACTGATAGAGGAATCTCCCTAAGAGGTTCAAAGGGAGAAACCTTCAGAACGTCCAGTACCAGGTTTAGGTCCCATGCCTCCACAGGGGCCCTGTACGGCGGGACGGCGTGGGCTACCCCCTGAAAGAAGGTCTTAACCTGTGGCCGAGAGGCCAAGGTCTTCTGAAAGAGGATGGAAAGCGCAGAGACCTGACCCTTCAGGGAGCTAAGAGCCAGGCCCGAATCCAGTCCTGCCTGAAGGAAGGCCAAAAGAGAAGGAAGGGAAAAAACCATAGGCGGAACGCGGTTGGCCTCACACCAACGGAAGTAAGCCTTCCAGGTGCGGTAGTAGATCCTGGAAGACGAAGGCTTCCGAGCCTGAATCATGGTGTGAATCACCCGGTCCGAAAGGCCGGACGCTCTTAGAACCGCGGTCTCAACAGCCATTTAAACTGAGCGACCGAGAATTCGGGTGGCAGATCGGACCCTGGGACAGCAGATCGGGCCTGTATGGAAGGCGCCAGGGAGCGTCCGCGAGAAGGTTGACGAGCTCCGCGAACCAAGCTCTCCTGGGCCAATCCGGGGCGATCAGGATGACCGGCACCCCTTCCGCTTTGATCTTCTTAAAAAGCTTGGGAAGTAATGGAAGGGGTGGGAACAGGTAGGGCAGCTCGAACTGTGACCAAGGAATGGCCAGAGCATCGACGCCCACTGCGAGAGGATCGCGGGACCTGGAGACGAACTGCGGAACCTTCCTGTTGATTCGAGACGCCGTGAGATCCACATCCGGAGTCCCCCATCGAAGACAAATCTGATGGAAGACCTCCGGATGCAAGGACCATTCCCCTGCCGCGAGGCCCTCGCGGCTGAGGAAGTCGGCGGCCCAGTTGTCCACGCCGGGGATATGCACCGCGGATATCACCGGAACCGTTGCCTCTGCCCAAAGGAGGATCTTGGATACCTCGGCAAGGGCCAAGGAGCTCCGGGTCCCCCCCTGATGGTTGACATGCCACAGCCGTGGCGTTGTCCGTCTGGATCCGGACTGGAAAGCCCCTGAGGATCCTTTCCCAGTGGCGGAGGGACGGAAAGATGGCCCGAATCTCGAGGACATTGATTGGCAGAGTTGATTCCTGCGACGACCAACGGCCCTGAACCGTCAGGTGGCGAAAAACCGCACCCCAGCCGATCAGGCTGGCGTCCGTTGTCACCACCTGCCAGTGAACTGGAAGGAAGGACCTGCCCTGGGAAATGAGAGGTGACGTCAGCCACCAGTAGAGGGACCACTTGACCCGAGAATAGAGTCTGATCGGCCGATCCAGGGAGAAGACAGACCTGTCCCACTGAGACAGAATGGCTTGCTGAAGGGGTCGCGAATGGAATTGGGTGAAGGGAATCGCTTCCAATGTAGCTACCATTTTCCCCAGAACCTTCATGGCCGAACGGAGGCCGAGGACCCTGGAGCAAGCGTATGTCCCGACAAAGAGAGGATCTCTTGACTTTGGGAAGGAAGACTCTGCTCTGACGAGTGTCGAGAAGCATGCCCAGAAAGATGATGCGCTGAGAAGGAATAAGGCAGGACTTCTTCCGGTTGACCAACCACCCGAAACGGGCTAAGGTATCGAGAACAATGGACAGGCTTTCGTGGGCCTGAGCAAAGGACGGAGCCTTGATGAGGATGTCGTCGAGATATGGAAAAAGGACCAAGCCTCTGACTCAAGATGGCCATCAGCGCCGCCATGATCTTCGTGAACACCCTTGGCGCGGTTGCGAGACCGAACGGCAGGGCGACGAACTGAAAATGATCTCGTTGCACTGCGAAGCGCAGGAAACGGTGATGTCCGGGAAATATATCGGGACATGTAGGTAGGCGTCCTGGATATCTATAGAGCATAGAAATTCCTGAGCCTCCATGGAAGCAATTACTGAACGAAGGGATTCCATCCCGAAGTGTCTCAGGCGAACTCTCCTGTTCAGCAATTTGAGGTCCAGAATGGGGCGAACCTTGCCGTCTTTTTTCGGTACCACAAAAAGATTCGAGTAGAAACCCGTGAAGCGTTCTTTTTCTGGGACGGGAACGATTACTCCGGATTTGAGCAGAGAAGCGATGGCTGAGAAGAAGCCCGGAACTAGAGCGGGATCTCTTGGAGGACGGGATTGGAAGAAACGATCCCGGGGTCTGGAAGCGAACTCTATCTTGTATCCCGAGGATACAACTTCCCTGACCCATGCGTCCTCTACTGCGGAAATCCAGACGTCCCTGAAAAGGAGAAGACGGCCGCCCAAACTGGAAGTTGGGCTGGAGTCTTGCTGAGAGTCATGCCAAGGTGGATCTTCCAGTCCTGGGCCTGGAGGATCTACCCTGGGGGAAGCGAGGACGCCAGGACGGAGTGGGCCTAAAGGACACCGCCTTCCTCTCTTGACGTGCCTGTGGCCTCTGTTGCTGCTGGGAAAAGGAGTTTGACACAGCGAAGCGTCGAAAAGGCCAAAAAGAACGAAACTGTCGTCTAGGAGGAGGGCGACGAGGCTTAGCCTGGGGGAGAAGAGAGCTTGTACCCCCGGTGGCGTCCTTAATTATTTGGTCCAGCTGGGAACCAAAGAGACGAGAGCCCAGGAAGGGCAGACTAGTGAGGGACTTTTTGGAGGACAAGTCCGCCTGCCAGGCCTTGAGCCAAACGGTCCGACGGATGGCAACGGCATTGCTGGAAGCTTGAGCCGCACAAGACGCGACATCCAGGGAGGCGGAAACCAGGTATTCCCCAGCGTGGGAAATCTGGTTGGCAAGCTCCGCTAATTGCACGGGAGGCGCCCCGTCCAGGATACCTCGCCGAAGATCCTTGGCCCATTTTGAGATGGATTTTGAAGTCCAAGTGGAAGCAAAGGCTGGACATAGCGCCGCTGAAGCCGCTACAAAAGCAGATTTCGCGAAGGATTCTATAACTATCGTTAGAATCCTTCAGAGATGCTCCGCCGGACAAAGGAAGCACCGTGTTGGTGGACAGCCTGGACACTGGTGGATCCACCGAGGGAGAGACCGTCCAATTGGCGGTAAGGTCTGGAGAAAAAGGATATAGCACACCCAGGCGTTTTCCCCTCTGAAAACGCCTAGTGGGGTTCTCGCTCTCTCTGGACAAGATTTCCTCGAACTCAGGATGACGAGCGAAAAATTTAGAAGGTGGTTTGGCCCGTCTAAACGAAACCGCCTGATCTGCGGGTTCCGTAGAGGGATCCTTGATGCCACAGGTTTGGTTTATTGCCTCAATGAGGTTCTGGACTGTCTCACTCATGGTGGCAATTTGGTTAGGATCCAGCTCCGAAATGTCCTCCGAGGGCGCATCAGATAAAGCCTCGCCTGACTCAGGGGAGGAGGATCGGTGGGACACCAACCGCGGGGGAGGGCCGAGCGGCGAGATGGAACGAGAAGAGGACTCAGACCGACATTCCTGTCTGGACCTTTTGTGGCTTATCAAGGAGGGCTCGGGCGGCGGTTCCTGCGACCCGCTGGCTATGGCCGGGGTTTGCAGGGGTAACCGATCCAGCGCGGACACCAGGGTTTGAGATACCCGTGTTAAATCAGCCACCGATTGTGACAGAGAGGCGGCCCAGCCTGGGATGGGGGGGGATCACTCTCGGGCGGAACAGCCGGGGGATCCTGGGCGGTGGGAATAATCGGGTTGCTGCAGGACTGACAGCGGGGAGGACTGACCTGAGGGAAGTTTGCTGTTACAGGACGAACATGCAAAGTACGTGACTAAGGCAGAAGATGAAGAGGTAGGGGAACGAGAGCGGCCCCCTTTAGAGGTAGACATTTTTAGGGACCCTGAAGATGCCAGTGGGTTAGGGGACAGTGGGCAGAGGGGGGTGTCAGACTGCAGTGCAGCTACTCACGGACCCGGTCCTGGAAGATGTCCCACTGTCGATGGAGTGCCCTGAGGAGCAGTATTCAGCGCAGATAGAGCTGTGTCCACAGCAGATGTGCGGGTGCGCTTGCGAGAGCTGGTGCTGCTGCCGGTACAAAGTGGTGTGCACACCAGACGAGTGTACCAGGAGGAAGGGGGCGGAGCCAGACGCAGGGGCGCCGGTAGGCAGGGCACAGTAAGTCGGGCGGGAAAAAGCCCGCCCGCAGAACCGGAAGAGAGGGAACCGAAAACCGGAAGTAGGCCCCGACCGAAGCCGGGGCCTAAATTAGGGGCCGGCGGCCGAGGAAAGGAGCCGCGGCGCCGGAATGGAGCGCCCTAAGAGAGAGCTAGCGGCGCGGTCGCCTACCAGGCTGCGCCGCTGAGGGACGCCCAGAGAAGGACCTCCTGCGGCGCCAGAGCAGAGCGCCGCAGGGAGAAGCGGCGCGACAGCCTGCAAGGCTGCCGCGCTGAGAATGGTGCCCCATGAAGAGCCGCAGCACAGAGGGGTGCGCCGCACCTCCTGCGGCGCCTGGAACGTATGGCAGCCCAACGTGCAGGCATGCAGAAGAACAGTGCATCCTGTAAGGGCCCCGCGCCGGAAAGAAGGCAGAGGGCCCCCGTATCAGAATAGGGAGAAGAGGTGCAGAAGAAAGCGCACCTACGGATGTCGCAGCGCGACACAAACAATCCCGGCCGCGTCCTGTATGGACGCAGATGATGACAGGTATGAAAGGAGGCTGGGAGCCCCTAACAAGGTCCCCCCCCCCCTATAAAAGATGTGGGATGGGAATGGGAGAAATACTCACCTAAAACATCCCACGCCGATACTACCCTGACAGGAAGGGTATGAGACGTCCAGGGAGCTGATGGACGTCCTCGTCTCCTCCAAACCGACAGGCTCTGGTGGGCGAGTGGGTGGGGGACGGAGCCAGGACCGGACTTCTAAGCACGCTTGTGTGCTAGGATCTTGGTCCTGGAGAGGGATCTATGAGGATACGGGGTGGCAGTACACACCGTACTCATAGTCCGCTTGTGGGACTACAGGTGTGACTGCTCACCCTGTATCCCTCCGGAAAAACCTGAAAAGAAACGACGCACATTATGGTAGATAAGGGTCTAATGAAAGACCCGTGTCCACCTCCTACTGACACTAAGCTAAACTGAAGAGTATAATGCCAGTCGGTGGGGTGTACACTGCAGAGGAGGAGCTAACTTTTTTATTTGCATAGTGTCAGCCTCCTAGTGGCAGCAGCATACACCCATGGTTCCTGTGTCCCCCAATGAGAGGCGATAAAGAAAATTGAAATTTGTCGGTCTTAATTTTTGGCAACTAATGGACTATATAAAAGATAAACCCAGTTTCACTTACCTCAACACTGGCATAATCGCACATGGAACATTTAAAAGGTTTCTCATGAGTATGTTTGTAACGGCGATGTCGGACCAACTCGCCACTTGTCACGAAGGCCATGTCACAGTCTGGACACTTATGAGGCCGAGTACCTAGTAATAAATGAGCAGATAAGCAACATTATAGGACATCACCAAAAAGCTGTACTGAACAGGAGATGTTACACAAGTACAGCATTAACAATCTTGGAAATTAGATATCTAAGGCTAGGTTCACATTGCGTTAATGGGTGTCCACTAGCGGACTCCGTTACATGGCGCAATTGTCACAATTAACGCTATGTAACGGATCCGTTAGCGCACCCATTGACTGCAATGTGCTAACGGATCGCTAGCGCATGCCATTTTTGGCATGCGCTAGCGATGTCTCGTTAGTTTCGGACGGACCTCGGACGCTACTTGCAGCGTCCGAGGTCGGTTCCTCGCTTTCGCAGATCGGGTATCTGCGTTAGCGGGATCGCCAAACGCGATCCCTTTTGGGACATTGCGTTAGCGCAATCCGCTAGCGTATGCGCTAAATGGATTGCCCTAACACAATTCAATTTATGACGTTTATGCCAATAAGTCTACCCTTTCTTTATTCTGATATGCAATATAATAGTAAAGAAAAACTGATGATTAAAGCCAACCTGTATGAGTGTTAAGATGGTTCCTAAGCAAGGTAACCGTTCTAAATGCCCGACCACATAGATGGCATTTGTGAGGTCGTTCGTCGGTATGACTCTTCATATGGCGATCGAGGTTTGAACGTCTTGGACAAGTATAACTACAAAGTTCGCACTGAAAGGTTTTCTTCACACCTGAAAGAAAAAAAAATAAATAAAGTTAGTCAAAAGCTTATCTACCAGACGTAGGGCATTAAAGGACGTCTCAGCACATAAGGGATTTTCAAGCACTTATTACTTTTGCACTGGGAGGCGAGTGGTGCTGATGCGGCACACACAATGACAGGTATTATGGCATTGCTCACTTCCGCATCGGGAGTGCACGATACTCGAGGATTGCGCACGTGTCACGGCAGGTACGTGCAGATCATCACTGCTTCTGACCTTGCACCGCGGGATCAAGTGCCCTTTGTCAACTCTACGGGTGTCATATAGCAGATTGGGCAGAACTAAGCCTAATGTGTAACCTTTATGCAGACAGGTATGATATAATGCCACACAGAAGTATTTTGGTGTACTATATCAGTGATTCACTTTTACATGTTAGACATTTTATTTAAAGTAAAACGTCAGTATTGTGCCAATTTTACAGTGAACAACAAAGTTCAAGGCACAATGCCTGAATTGCGGTTCCTTCCCACATCCATCCCCCCCAAAAAAGTTAGATTACTGCACCTTTCTTTTTAATTTTTGTTGGTTTAGGGGGCTTCATATTTCCGACTACTTTTTCTGCGTTCACTTCAGACAGCAATCCTTCTTGCTGTTCCTCTTCAAAGTCGTAAACTGAAACGTCAACGTCCTTCCCTTCTTCTGTGTAGCGCAGTTTACTTTTCTTCACTTTCTTTATTTTTTTGATGGGTAGTGCGTAATCGGGATCTTTATGCCATGGCGATTCATCTGGTGACTGAAGCTCTGTTTGCTCTAATGTTTCCACTTCACCATTTGCTCCAACCTTAACAACTTGGAAACCCTCTGGCAGAGGCAACGTGTGACAGATCATGGGTTCTCCTTCTGTCAGAACCTCTTTGACCACCTCATTGTCGTACGCCGCGTGAAGCTCACCCACTGAGGTAGCCGTAACGGGAACCGCTACCGGCACCTGAACAAGCTGGAGTTCTCCTAAATTAATTGGCTGTTCCTCCATATTTACAACTTGCAAGGTTATAATTTGTGTATCATCCACTGTAGAATCACCCTCTTGGGGGACTACACCCTCCATGACTTCAGTCTTCATCTGCAGTATGGTAGAGTCAAGCTGCTCCATCATAACCATCTGAACGTTGCTGCCGACATCGCTGGACATGTCGCTCACGTCTGTCTGACTCTGGACTAGAACACAACCATCTTCGTCTGCGCCTCCCTCTCTGCGTCTCTGATAAGTCTTTGTTTCTTTTCTTTTCAGGAACGACTCAGAATCTTCCACAATGGCTTCTTCAATCTCGCCTTCCATTTTTATAAACTAGAAGAAATAAAGATGTGATTGTAAAATATATAATTGTATAATGCAGATTCAAAACATAACATTTTTAAGTCTTAAAGGGGGTTTCCAGTTCCAGAAAACCAGTCTGTGGCTACAGTATTTTTTATTTTTACCCATTGTACTTTTTTTTTTGTTTCATCTTATAAACATTTTTAACTGATCGCAGGGCATGTTTACACAGAGCAATGGTCAGGAACAGGTCTTCATAATTTTTTTTTTTTTTTTTCATAAGGCTTTATACCATTGCTCAAAAATGTAATTGTGGCTTCGATTTGACAGTGTCTGTCCCCTTTACCCTTCCCCACTCACAGGATAAACCATGGCCGATTGTAAGGAGAAGCCTTCATGAACCTCCTGAAAGTCTCCCTTTAGCTGAATGAGGCTAAAATGCAATGCCATCTAAATATCAAAAGTAAGGAACCCCTTCAATAAGTGCACACACAAAAAATGAAACTTGTAAAAAAAAAAAAAAAAACAACAAACAAACCTGCAAACGGCGATCAAGATTTTGTTGACAACCAACATCCCTTTTAACCCCCTTCCAACATCGCGAGTAATAGTACGCCAATGTTGGACACCTTCCCTTTCTTTGCGCTCGGGCGGAGAGTCCACATCTTTTCCAGCACACGTCAGCGGTTTTGAACATCTGACATGTGCCGCTAACAGTTGCGGGAGGAATCGCGATCCTACCGTGGCTGTTAACCCGTTAAATGCCGCTGTCAAACTGACAGGCATGTAACATGCGCTTCCATAAATCCCGCCCATTAGCGCCCATGTCACATGACAGCGGTTCGCATGACAACCAGAGGTCTCTATGGTTATCACCCAGTGGTCGGCGTTCATAGCAAGTCAGCAATTCTGCTACATACAGGAGATCTGATCATCGCCTGTATGTAGCAGAGCCGATCAGGTTATGGTAGCTTCTAGTCTTCCATGAAGACTATTGAAGCATGCTAAAAGTTATAAAATTATAATTTTTTTTACAACAAGAAAAAAAAAAAAAAAACACTAAAGTTCAAATCACCCCCCCCCTTTTTCCCCATTAAAAATAAATTAAATTAAAAAAAAAAATCAAACATACACATATTTGGTATCACCGCATTCAGAATCACCAGATCAATATAAAAAAATAACCCAATTGCTAAATGGCGTAAAGAGAGAAAAAAAAAAAGTAAAAACGCCAGAATTACGTTTTTTGGTGGCCTCACCGCAACATTCCATTAAAATGCAATAACAGGTGATCAAACGATCATATCTGCACCAAAATAGTATCTTTAAAAACATCAGCTCGGCGCGTGAAAAATAAGAACACAACCAACCCCAGATCACGAAAAATGGAGACGCTATGGGTATTGGAAAACGGCGCAATTTTTTTTTTTTTTTTTTAAACAAACGTTGGAATTTTTTTTCCACCACTTAGATAAAAAAAAAACAACCTCAACATGTTTAGTGTCTATGAACTCGTAATGACCCGGAGAATCATAATGGCAGGTCAGTTTTAGCATTTAGTGAACCTAGCAAAACAAAAAACAACTCCAAACATGAAAGATATTCCAGCTCCAGCACATGGATAAAAAAATGTCTTTATTGGAATAACACACGTAAAAATATCCTTACAATAGGTAGACCAGACAGGTGATAGTGTGAATGAGACGGCTACGCATTTCGACCGATATAGGTCTTACTCATGTTTTTTGGTATTTATAAAAACAAAAAACAATTGTGATATTGCACTTTTTTTTTTTTTGCAATTTCACCGCATATGGAATTTTATTCCCATTTTCCAGTACACAATATGTTAAATCCCAATGGCGTTGTTCAACAGTACAACTCGTCCCGCAAAAAACAAGCCCTCACGTGGGCAAATATAAAAAAAAAAAGTAAAAAAAAAGTTATGGCTCTGGGAAGAAGGGGAGCAAAAAAACAAAAACGCTAAAAACTAGAATACCTCTGGTCATGGAGGGGTTAAAGAATATACTGAAAGTTGAACTTCTAAGGCTTCTTTCACACTTGCGTCGGTACGGGTCCACATTATATAATATCAGTGTCCATTCCCTCATATTACAGATATTCAGAGAACACCAACATTTTATTACAGCCGAGAAGCGTAGCAAGTTTTCCGTTTTTACTCACTTTGATATGATTCTCACAATGAAAAAAAGATTCCATATGAAATCAGTCATAAAAAGGTTTGGTGTAGGCCAGGACACTTTGTTCTGTCAAACTACAGTCATATCGAAGCCTTTAGACGTTTTTTCATGAATTGTTTCATTTTTATTTTAACTTAAAGATTAAACATTTTACAAAATGTGCGTTTGGACAGGCTGAAATTCAGTGAATGAATGTTCGCGGTCACTGTGTATGAACATGTTAGTGATCACTGGAACAATGGGTAAAGCTCTCATTTGTCAAGTGATTGGACCATTTGTGGTGGCACAAAGGTCATCGTTATCTCCAGCACATTGCTCTGTAGGTAGGAGGGAATGTGCTGCCGATTCCATGATACTATAGGGACAGAACGCTCATTCTGTTCTATACAGTAGCCGCCGGCCTGTCGAGCTTCAGTAGCATCTGGAGAGCGCATTCATTGCTTCCAATACCAGTACGGCCCATGTTGGACCCATAGGCGACTATGCCTCAAGCTCTTAGTTTATGATAACCCAAGGCTAATATATATCATATTAGCTCTGGGCAGGTATTTAGAATTTACTGTTCTGTAAGCCAACAAGGGGAATGGAAGAAAACAATGGCATATGTCAAACTGATCCATGACATCGGTCTGTCATCAAAATATATGGATACAGCTGACAAAAATACAACATATTAACCCCTTAATGACCGCCAATACGTCTTTTAACTGACCTGAGATATAAGAGAATAGCCTCCCCATACAGATGACAATCCAGCATCTGTCGGTTGTACACTATAGCTGACAACTTGCTGTATCAGCCACGATCAGTATTTGCACCATCTAAATCTGTTTAACCCCTTAGATGCTGCTGTCAATAGTGACTACATCATTATAAATGGTTAACAGAGTGTGGGGGCTTCTTCTTTGTCACAATTGGTGCCCTCAGATCATGATTCTGTTGTCCTGATGTTTGCCATGGCAATTCATGACCAAATAGTGGCCTTAAGACCCCTTCACATTAAGCGACGCTGCAGCGATACCGACAACGATCCGGATCGCTGCAGCGTCGCTGTTTGGTCGCTGGAGAGCTGTCACACAGACCGCTCTCCAGCGACCAACGATGCCAGTAACCAGGGTAAACATCGGGTAACTAAGCGCAGGGCCGCGCTTAGTAACCCGATGTTTACCCTGGTTACCATCCTAAAAGTAAAAAAAAACAAACACTACATACTTACCTACCGCTGTCTGTCCTCCAGCGCTGTGCTCTGCTTCTCTGCACTCCTCCTGTACTGTCTGTGAGCCGGAAAGCAGAGTGGTGACGTCACCGCTCTGCTTTCCGGCTCACAGCCAGTACAGGAGGAGTGCAGAGCACAGCGCTGGAGGACAGACAGCGGTAGGTAAGTATGTACTGTTTATTTTTTTTTACTTTTAGCATGGTAACCAGGGTAAACATCGGGTTACTAAGCGCGGCCCTGCGCTTAGTTACCCGATGTTTACCCTGGTTACCAGTGAAGACATCGCTGGATCGGTGTCACACACGCCGATCCAGCGATGTCAGCAGGAGTCCAGCGACGAAATAAAGTTCTGGACTTTGTTCAGCGACCAACGATCTCCCAGCAGGGGCCTGATCGTTGGTCGCTGTCACACATAACGATTTCATTAACGATATCGTTGCTACGTCACAAATAGCAACGATATCGTTAACAATATCGTTATGTGTGAAGGTACCTTTAGAGTCTGACGGCTGTAGTAATCTGTTTAGAAGTTAGCAACATTTAGGTGGTAAAAATACACATTTTCATTTCTGTCATACCACTTTGCATTAATTCCTGTAAAGCACCTGAAGGGTTAATAAACTACCTGACAGCAGTTTTCAATATGTTTAGGGGTGCTGTTTTTAAAATATTATCACGTTTGTGGGTTTCCCAATATATGGGACCCCTAAAGTCACTTCAAACATGGATAAGTCCCTAAAAAAATAAATTTTGTAAATTTCTTTGAAAAAATGAAAAATTGCTGCTACATTTTTAAAGCTCCTAAAATGCTAACAAAATAAAATAACATTTTACAAATGGTGCTGATGTAAAGCCGACATGTGGGAAATGTTATTTATTAATGGTTTGCTGTTGTATGACTATCTGGATTAAAGGGATAATCATTCAAATTTAGAAAATTGCTAATTTTTTAACATTTTTCTCAAATTTTTGATATTTTTTATAAATAAACAAAAAATGTTGAACAAAATTTACCATTATCATAAAGTATAATGTGTCACGAAAAAACAATCTCAAAATCACTGGGATTTGTTGAAGCGTTACAGAGTTATTACCACATAAAGTGACACTGGTCAGATTTAAAAAATTTGGCTCGGTCACTAAGGGGTTAAGGGATGGGGAGGTCTATATTATCAAGCCAACAGGGGCATCATAACACAGAAAGTGGGCTGACTAGTCTGGAGCAACTAACACCATAATTAATATAACATAGTAACAGTTATTAAGGTTGAAGGAAGACTTTAAGGCTATGTGCACATGATGCGGATACATCAATTCCGCGGCAAATCCGCAGCTGTGGATTCTGCCAGGAGGTGCGGATTTTCTGCAGAAAATTCTGCACCACATTTCCTACGTGTGCACATAGCCTAAGTCCATCTAGTTCACCCCATAAGCCTAACCTAACATGCCCTAACATGTTGATCCAGAGGAAGGCAAAAAAAAAAAAAAACCCATGTGGCAAAGAGTAAGGCTACGTTCACACTAGCGTTCTGCTAGTGTGCGTCGCCTTAGCGTCGGGCGACGCAGCGGCGACGCACGCGTCATGCGCCCCTATGTTTAACATGGGGGACGCATGCGTTTTTGTGTGTTGCGTTTTGCAACACTTGCGTCTTTTTTGCCGCTAGCGTCGGACCAAGAAAACGCAGCAAGTTTCATTTTTCTTGCGTCCGATTTTCGGCAAAAAACGACGCACGCGTCGCAAAACGCAGCGTTTTTGCGTGCGTTTTGCAGCGTTTTTGTGTGCTTCGCGTTGCCGACGCAGCGGCGCGCAACGCTAGTCTGAACGTAGCCTAAGCTCCACATTGGGGAAAAAAATTCCTTCCCGACTCCACATACGGCAATCAGACTAGTTCCCTGGATCAACGCCATATCAAGGAATCTGGTATATATAACTTGTAACATTATACTTTTCAAGAAAGGCATCCAGTCCCTTCTTAAATTTTAGTAATGAATCACTCATTACAACATCATATGGCAGAGTTCCATAGTATCACTGCTCTTACAGTAAAGAATCCACATAACCTTCTTTCCTCCAGACATAGAGGATGCCCCCTTGTCCCTGTCTCAGGTCTATGATTAAAAAGATCATCAGAAAGGTCTTGGTACTGTCCCCTCATATATTTATACATTAAAATAAGATCACCCCTTAGTCTTCGCTTTTCCAAACTAAATAGCCCCAAGTGTAATAACCTATCTTGGTATTGCAGACCCCCCAATCCTCTAATAACCTTGGTCGCTCTTCTCCGCACCCGCTAGTTCAGCTATGTCTTTCTTAGGCTCTGTGCACACGATGCGGAAAATGCTGCGGATCCGCAGCAGTTTCCCATGAGTTTACATTACAATGTAAACCTATGGGAAACAAAAAACGCTGTGTACATGCTGCGGAAAAAAACGCACGGAAACGCAGCACTTTACATTCCGCAGCATGTCACTTCTTTCTGCAGATTCCGCAGCGGTTTTACAGCTGCTCTTATAGAAAATCGCAGTTGTAAAACCGCAGTGAAATCCGCAGAAAAAACGCGATAAATCTGCAGCAAAAACGCAGCGTTTTTGCCCTGCAGATTTATCAAATTTGCTGTGGAAAAGTCCGCAGTGGACCATTCTACGTGTGCACATAGCCTAATACATCGGAGACCAGAACTGTGCACAGTATTCTAAGTGTGGTCGAACTAGTGACTTGTATAGAGCTAAAATTATGTTCTCCTCATGAGCATCTATGCCTCTTAATGCATCTCATTATTTTATTTGCCTTTGTAGCAGCTGCCTGACACTGGCCACTGAATATGAGTTTGTCGTCCACCCATACTCCCAGGTAATTAGTATAGGAAAATGGGACATTATAAATGCTTTTGTTAAATATTTATTTGATGATATACAGGGCTGCTGGGTTGGAGGACATGGGGACCTGACAGGTTCTCTGATATCCAAGGCAAAAAATGCACAAGGCAGTCACATTGGTACGTTTGCAGAGGTGTCTTATGCGGGGTATCAACATGACAATGCCCCGCCACATGTGGCTCGTGCTACTGTGAGCATCTTACATCGTCTAAATGTGATCCCATGTCTGCAGCGTCTCCGAACTGGTCTCCCATCGGGGTCCTCATTGGTTGGTGGTTACACAGGAGCTGCCAGCAGCGGATCTTGATGATTTGCCCAGAGCATTAACCTTCCTCAGACGACCATTAATAACTTCAGTGTTCACAGCCGAGGCTGCAAGTGCCAGGAATTCTGCACGAGACACTTATGCTAAATACATAGAGATGATTTGAAAATTTTGATTCTATTTTTATTTACATTTGCATTGAAGTAACATGTCTCCATCCTGTGAGATTTCCATAATTTATGACTTTTCCTTACTCGTATTTCAGTTTTTATGAAACACTGCTTTTCAACATGTTTGAGAAGTGAGAAAGCTTTTTGTTGATTGTATGCTTTTTTTGTATGTAAAAAACCCCCAAAACAAACAAACAAACTGTAAACCTGACAAAACGTAGAACATGGTTTACTTGCCCTTGTTGGTTTATGTGTAATGCGTACACATATTATGGTGTCTTGGATGTCAGTCATATACGTCCAGCAGAGAACACTATAAAATATGAACTGAGGCTAAAACATTGCCTGCATCAACCGCCTCTGGGGTCACAAGAGGGAAAAAAAGAACACAACTTGCCACCAACGACAATTAAGGCATGTACAAGCGTTGGTAGATGTGAAACGGCCATTGCCTGTAACTTGTTTCTAACAATTTATCACAGATGTGCCGCCAGTTTCTTTACACTTTGTATTGGACCTCTGAGGCGATGAACACAGCGGCATCACAGAACATTAGCGACAAGCTCCACTGTCTGCTCCAACCCCCACTGGCACAAGGCAAGACATGCACCCGCGCCACAAACCCACATCCACCCAAATTCCGAGGCAACATCCGCACAAGTCCCCCATCCCTCCACCTCCGAGGAACTGCAAGCTCCCCATCACCCCACCTCCGAGACACCATAAGTACCCCCATCCCTCCACCTCCGAGGCACCATAAGAACCCCCCATCACCCCACCTCCGAGGCACCGCAAACCCCCATCACCCCACCTCCGAGGCACCGCAAGCCCCCCATCATTCCACCTCCGAGGAACCGCAAGCCCCCCATCACTCCACCTCCGAGGAACCGCAAGCCCATCATTCCACCTCCGAGGAACCGCAAGCCCCCCCATCACTCCACCTCCGAGGAACCGCAAGCCCCCCATCACTCCACCTCCGAGACACCATAAGTACCCCCATCCCTCCACCTCCGAGGCACCATAAGAACCCCCATCCCTCCACCTCCGAGGCACCATAAGAACCCCCCCATCACCCCACCTCCGAGGCACCGCAAACCCCCATCACCCCACCTCCGAGGCACCGCAAGCCCCCCATCATTCCACCTCCGAGGAACCGCAAGCCCCCCATCACTCCACCTCCGAGGAACCGCAAGCCCATCATTCCACCTCCGAGGAACCGCAAGCCCCCCCATCAATCCACCTCCGAGGAACCGCAAGCCCCCCATCCCTCCACCTCCGAGGCACCATAAGAACCCCCATCCCTCCACCTCCGAGGCACCATAAGAACCCCCATCACCCCACCTCCGAGGCACCGCAAACCCCCACCTCCGAGGAACCGCAAGCCCCCCATCGCTCCACCTCCGAGGAACCGCAAGCCCCCATTGCTCCACCTCCGAGGAACCGCAAGCCCCCCATCGCTCCACCTCCGAGGAACCGCAAGCCCCCCATCGCTCCACCTCCGAGGAACCGCAAGCCCCCCATCGCTCCACCTCCGAGGAACCGCAAGCCCCCCATCGCTTCACCTCCGAGGAACCGCAAGCCCCCCATCGCTTCACCTCCGAGGAACCGCAAGCCCCCCATCACTCCACCTCCGAGGAACCGCAAGCCCCCCATCACTCCACCTCCGAGGAACCGCAAGCCCCCCATCACTCCACCTCCGAGGAACCGAAGCCCCCCATCGCTCCACCTCCGAGGAACCGCAAGCCCCCCATCGCTCCACCTCCGAGAAACCGCAAGCCCCCCATCGCTCCACCTCCGAGGAACCGCAAGCCCCCCATCACTCCACCTCCGAGGAACCGCAAGCCCCCCATCACTCCACCTCCGAGGAACCGCAAGCCCCCCATCACTCCACCTCCGAGGAACCGCAAGCCCCCCATCACTCCACCTCCGAGGAACCGAAGCCCCCCATCGCTCCACCTCAGAGGAACCGCAAGCCCCCCATCGCTCCACCTCAGAGGAACCGCAAGCCCCCCATCACTCCACCTCAGAGGAACCGCAAGCCCCCCATGATTCCACCTCTGAGGAACCGAAGCCCCCCATCATTCCACCTCCGAGGAACCGAAGCCCCCCATCACTCCACCTCCGAGGAACCGCAAGCCCCCACCTCTGAGGCATAAGAACCCAAATCACCCCACCTCCGAGGCAACATCCTCACAAGCCTCCCATCCCTCCACCTCCGAGGCACCGCGACTCATCCACCTCCGAGGCAACATCTGCACATGCCCCCTTATCAGCCCACCTCCGAGGCAACATCCGTACAAACCTCCCATCCCTCCAAGGCACTGCAAGCCCCCGTCAGCCCACCTCTGAGGCAACATCCGCACAAGCCCCCCCATTGCCGAGGCACCTCACGCCCGCGTAATACGCCCTTAGGCTACGTTCACATTTGCGTTGTTGTGTGCTGCGTCGGCGACGCAATGCACAGCGCAAGCAAAAACGCAACAAAACGCACGCTAAAACGCAGCGTTTTGCGACGCATGCGTCCTTTTTTTGCTGAAACTTGGACGCAAAAAATTGCAACTTGTTGCGTTTTCTGCGCCCGACGCTTGCGGCAAAAAAAAAATGCAAGCGTCGCACAACGCATGTCCATGCGCCCCCCACGTTAAATATAGGGGCGCATGACGCATGCGTCGCCGCGGCTGTGCCCGACGCAAACCGCTAATGTGAACGTAGCCTTATCCATCCTGAAGCAACAAATGCCCCACACCCCGCTGTGACAGACTATGCACCCACACTTCTCCCTGACACTTCCCCCTCAGCCCCAGACGCCCCTTCCAGCAACAAAATCTCCACCACAGGACCCTGAAACCGAGAAACGCAGCTGTGTGACCGCGGCCGAAGGACAAACGCGCCCCAACCTCTGTATGTCCGGTTATCTGCCATCCAGGCGGAGGTGGCTGCACCGGGCAGGGCCGGGGGCACCGGGCAGGGCCGGGGACACCGGAGCCGCTCTCCTCTCCCCGGGCTCCGCATAGAAGGCCGCTCCGGCGCCCTCCGTCCTGAGGCGGCCGGTCCCCTCCGCGGAGGATCTGTCCGGCTCCATGCACACAGCTGCTCGGGTAGATGCATGATTTTTATTTTGTTTTAATAACCAGGGAGATTTTTTTTTTTTTTTTATATATTTTTTTCCCTCACGAAATTACAAAATAATAAAAAAAAAAAATTGATAAAAATATAAACGCGCGTAAAAACCGCGGGAACCGTCCGGGCGCGCAGAAATCTGTGATAATATAGTCCGCGTAATCATGAGGTGAAAATATGGCGCACAAGCCGTCTAGAAACCTATAGAAGTGACAGATTGTGGCGGCCGAGCGGCGCGACAAATCCGGCTGCTCAAGAAAAAAAAAAAAAGGCAGCAGAGAGGAAAATGGAGGCGAGGCCCAGAGGAGTGAGCGGCCCCGCAGCCCTCCGCAGCGCCATCCTGGGGAGCAGCGCGCATCGCACCGCCTCACAGCGGCGGCTCCTCCGCCCGGCCGGCACTCAGCGTCCCAAAATACAAATAACGATAGAGGGAGACAAACACCCCATCAGCCGCCCGAACCGGAGCCCCATCGTGACACCTAGAGGCCGGAGAAAGATCCTGCAAAACCGCGTCTCCCCCTCTCCTTACCTCCCTAGAGCAGCTTTTTCTCTGTTTTTTTCTGCTTTTCCGCCAGATTTGGATGATCCGGACTCTACAAACCGGCGGGCGGACGAGAACGGAGGCGCCAAGGCGATAACCAGCTCACCGTTTAATCTCCGAAACCCCTGCTTCACAAAATGGCGGAATAATCGGTGACTGAGCATGCGCACTCCGAGGCGTGGCCAGAAGGGCTTCTGGGAGTTGTAGTTTTGGTAGCGCTTGTAGACTGGGAAACTACATAACCGCTCCGGGGAGGGGGGAAGGGAGAAGGAGACGCGGTTTGGGCGCCAAAGTTTGAAAGGTGATGACGTAAGAGGAGGCTGTGCAGCCCCGGATGTTGTGGCAGGTGAGGTACAGGCGGTGCTCCAGTGAAGTGCTCACATTAGAGGGTCCTAATCTACAAGACTTATATGGAAATTATAGTTGAACTTGACAAAACTTTGCGTTTGCTAAAAATGCGTAATTTTTCTTTTTTGCTCCAGCGCGTTGGCTGCCATCTTTACTGATCGTAAAAGGCCGTGAAAGTGTTAGTTTTTACTATTATTTTTTTTTTAATGTTTTTATCCTCTGTGCCTCACCGCCATCCGTCCGGTGTCCCTGGGCGGCTTATACTGGCCTGGGAGGGATCTGCCCAAGTACTGTAAGGGTTACATGACCTCATGGTGCGCCCGCGACCACACGGTGCATGCCGCGACCACATGGTGCGTGCCGCGACCACACACGACCACACGGTGCGTGCCACGACCACACGGTGCATGCCGCGACCGCATGGTGCGCGCCGCGACCACACGGTGCGTGCCGTGACCACGCACAAACACACGGTGCGCGCCGCGACCACACACGACCACATGGTGCACACCGCAACCACACACGACCACACGGTGCGTGCCGCGACCACACACGACCACACGGTGCATGCAGCGACCACACGGTGCGCGCCGTGACCACACACGACCACATGGTGCACACCGCAACCACACACGACCACACGGTGCATGCCGCGACCACACGGTGCATGCCGCGACCACACGGTGCGCACCACGACCACACGGTGCGTGCCGTGACCACGCACGAACACACGGTGCGTGCCGTGACCACGCACGAACACACGGTGCGTGCCGTGACCACGCACGAACACACGGTGCGCGTCGCGACCACACACGACCACACGGTGCATGCAGCGACCACACGGTGCGCGCCGTGACCACACACGACCACATGGTGCACACCGCAATCACACACGACCACACGGTGCATGCCGCGACCACACGGTGCGCGCCGCGACCACGCACGACCACACGGTGCGTGCCACGACCACACGGTGCATGCCGCGACCGCACGGTGCGTGCCGCGACCACACGGTGCGTGCCGTGACCACGCACAAACACACGGTGCGCGCCGCGACCACACACGACCACATGGTGCACACCGCAACCACACACGACCACATGGTGCACACCGCAACCACACCCGACCACACGGTGCATGCCGCGACCACACGGTGCGCACCGCGACCACGCACGACCACACGGTGCGTGCCGTGACCACGCACGAACACATGGTGCGCGCCGCGACCACACACGACCACATGGTGCACACCACAACCACACACGACCACACGGTGCGTGCAGCGACCACACGGTGCGCGCCGTGACCACACACGACCACATGGTGCACACCGCAATCACACACGACCACACGGTGCGTGCCACGACCACACGGTGCGCGCCGCGACCACGCACGACCACACGGTGCGCGCCGCGACCACGCACGACCACACGGTGCGCGCCGCGACCACGCACGACCACACGGTGCGTGCCGTGACCACGCACGAACACACGGTGCGCGCCGCGACCACACGGTGCGTGCCGTGACCACACACAACCACACAGTGCGCGCCGCGACCACACACGACCACACGGTGCACGCCGCGACCACACACGACCACACGGTGCGCGCCGCGACCACGCACGAACACACGGTGCGCGCCGCGACCACACACAACCACACAGTGCGCGCCGCGACCACACACAACCACACAGTGTGCGCCGCGACCACACACGACCACACGGTGCGTGCCGCGACCACAAACGACCACACGGTGCGCGCCACGACCGCACGGTGCACGCCGCGACCACACAACTGCACGGTGTGCGCCACGACCGCACGGTGCGCGTCGCGACCACACACGGACAGGTCCCTCCCTGGCGCCATCAAGGCCACAAGTCCGGGATGCGAGTGAGAGGCCGGGGATCAAAGGGTTAAGTGAGGAGACGGAAGTACTGATTTAGTTAGGGTAAGTCCACACTAGGCAGTTTGTTTTTGTTTTTTTCAGCGTTTTTTTTTTTCTGCAGCAAAACCTGATCTCTTGGCAGGAAAGAAGCTGCAGAAAAAAGCAGGTTTTGCTTTTTTTTGCTGCATTTTTTGTGTGCGGTTTTGGCACGCAAGATTTGTCTCTTGTGCATGCTGAAAAAGTTTAGTAAAAAACATCCTAAAATTTGCATAAAAAAAAAAAAGCCTAGTCTGAACTTACCTTTATTTGATCATTGTAACATCACCCCCGCCTTACTACACTATCGCAGTGATTGTCTTTCCGCTTTCTATAACATCACGCTGCATCAACGGCTGTCAATCGACGTGGCAGGGAATGATTACAACCAACACTACCCGTATAGTGAACAGTGACTGTAATCGCTCTCTACCAACGCCTATATAACTGAAAGCTGGCGGCTACCAGGAGGAATAAAGTTCATTTTCTCCCAGTAGCTGCAGTTTATGTAAGGCAGCCAATAAGCATTGTAGCCTGCAGATTATTATTTATTTTGAGAGCACCATTAATTCCATGGTGCTGTACGTGAGGAGGTCTTGCATACAAAATGTAAATTACGATGAACAAACTAATAATGGCAGACTGCGACACAGGGCTGTGGAGTTGGTAAGCCAAACCTCCGACTCCTCAAATTCCATGACTCCGACTTCACCAAAATGGTACTCCACAGCCCTTCTGCTACATAGGGGAGAAGGCCCTGCCCTTGCACACTTACAGTCTGCAGGGTGATGGGGAGGTTGCAGCATCATCGGCGGTGGTGAGGTGGCCGCTTTGTTATTGCAGGCTGTAAGCTTTCTTGATGCATTTTCAAGTTGTCTGAAAGTGTCTCCAACATTCGGAAATCAGACGTGTGGTGGCACAGAATTCTAGAAGATTGAGGGATGCTCAAGAGAAGTCTTGGAGGCAATTGGGTGAGAAACGTATGAGTGTGAAGGAGAGAAGATCTTGGGAGGACTAGAGTTAGGCTGGGATCACACATGCGAGAAACACGTCCGAGTCTCGCATGTGAAATCCAAGCTCTGGCGCCGGCACTTGGGAGTGGAGCGTTGAGCTCTGTGTTGCTATGCGGTCGCACGCTCCGCTCTGGAGTGCCGGCACCAGAGCTTGGATTTCACATGCGAGACTCGGACGTGTTTCTCGCATGTGTGATCCCGGCCTTAAAGGGAACCTGTCACCCCGAAAATCGCGGGTGAGGTAAGCCCACCGGTATCAGGGGCTTATCTGCAGCATTCTGTAATGCTGTAGATAAGCCCCCGATGTTACCTGAAAGAGGAGAAAAAGACGTTAGATTATACTCACCCAGGGGCGGTCCTGCTGCTGGTCCGGTCAAACGGGCGTCTCTGGTCCGCTGCGGTGCCTCCCATCTTCATTACAAGACGTCCTCTTCTGATCTTCGGCTCCGGCGCAGGCCGTTGAGGGCAGAGGATAGTACTGCAGTGCGCAGGCGCCGGAAAGGTCAGAGGCCCGGCGCCTGCGCACTGCAGTACTTTGTCTGCCCTCAACAGGGCAGAGCAAAGTATGCCTGCGCTGTAGCCGTGGCTGAAGATCAGAAGAGGACATCTTGTAATGAAGATGGGAGGCGCCGCAGCGGACCAGAGACGCCCGTTTGACCTGACCAGCAGCGGGACCGCCCCTGGGTGAGTATATTCTAACGTCTTTTTCTCCTCTTTCAGGTAACATCGGGGGCTTATCTACAGCATTAAAGAATGCAGTAGATAAGCCCCTGATGCCGGTGGGCTTACCTCACCCGCGATTTTTGGGGTGACAGGTTCCCTTTAAGGACAGACTGGAGAGGTGCAAGATTGTAAGCAGGTAGGCCACAGACGAGTATGTTGAAGTAGTCGAGGTGGGAGATGATGAGGGCATGGACTAACATTTTAGCAGATTGAGAGTTGAGGAAAGGACGGATTCTTTAAATATTTTTGCGTTCGAGGCAGCAGGAGGCGGAGAGAGCTTAGATCTGCGGTGTGAATGACAGGGCAGAATCAAGGGTTACTCTGAAGCAGCTGAAATTCAGTACTGCGGATGGCATGATGTCATTCATTGTGATAGATCAGGTAGGGAGTTAGGTGAGCTGAAGGAAAGATGATGAGCTTGGTTTTGTCCACATTATAGAATGCTGTAGATTAGCCCTGAAAGGCGGTGGCCGTATCTTATATCGGCCAAACCTGGTGACAGGTTCCCTTTAAGTTTTAGGAAGCTTGATGAGAAGGAGGATATGGCTTATAGACACTCTAAGATTCTGGACAGCAGAGAGGTAAATCTGAGTATCACAAGCGTATAAGCGATACTTTATGCCATGGACTGGTCCCAGGTCAAAGGTATAAATGGAGAAAAGTAGGTGTCCCAAGGCAGAGCCTTGTGGGACACCAACAGAGAGATGGGTGGATGAGGAGGGAGTATGAGAATGGGAGATACAAATGTGTGGTTATCAAGGTGTGAAAAGATCCAGGATAGGGCAAGGTCTTTGACACTAAAGGCCCCTTCACATTAAGCGACGCTGCAGCGATACCGACAATGATCCGGATCGCTGCAGCGTCGCTGTTTGGTCGCTGGAGAGCTGTCACACAGACAGCTCTCCAGCGACCAACGATGCCGGTAACCAGGGTAAACATCGGATAACTAAGCGCAGGGCCGCGCTTAGTAACCCGATGTTTACCCTGGATACCATGCTAAAAAAAACAAACACTAGATACTTACCTACCGCTGTCTGTCCTCCAGCGCTGTGCTCTGCTTCTCTGCTCTCCTCCTGTACTGTCTGTGAGCCGGAAAGCAGAGCGGTGACGTCACCGCTCTGCTTTCCGGCTCACAGCCAGTACAGGAGGAGTGCAGAGCGCAGCGCTGGAGGACAGACAGCGTTAGGTAAGTATCTAGTGTTTGTTTTTTTTTACTTTTAGCATGGTAACCAGGGTAAACATCGGGTTACTAAGCGCGGCCCTGCGCTTAGTTACCCGATGTTTACCCTGGTTACCAGTGAAGACATCGCTGGATCGGTGTCACACACGCCGATCCAGCGATGTCTCCAGGGAGTCCAGCAACGAAATAAAGTTCTGGACTTTATTCAGCGACCAACGATCTCCCAGCAGGGGCCTGATCGTTGGTCGCTGTCACACAGAACGATTTCATTAACGATATCGTTGCTACGTCACAAATAGCAACGATATCGTTAACAATATCGTTATGTGTGAAGGTACCTTAAGGTAAGAGAGGATATGAAGTAGGAGAAAATGGTCGACTGTGTCGAAGACAGAGGAGTATAGAGAACGGTCTGTTAGCTTTGGCTGTAATTCGTTAGTAATTTTGGTCAGGACAGTTTTGGTGGAGTGTTGGGGACAGAGACCGGATTATAGGCTGTCAAAGAGTGAGTGAGTTGGGTGGAACGTTCAGTATGGACATGCTGTTCGAGGAGTTTGGAGGTGAACAGGTGCCCCGATATGGGACGATAGCTGGACGCAGAGGTCAGCTCAAGAGATGGCTTCTTCCGTAAAGGTGTGATTGTGGCATGTTTGAAAGCAGAAGGGAAGACATCAGAGGTTAGCGATAGGTTGAAGTGATGGGTTAGGGCTGGGATGAGCGTGGCTGTGAGGTTGAGGAGGTGGGATGGGATCGGATCCAGTGCACAAGTGGTGAGGTGCCATGTAGCGAGAAATTACTAAGCTCGCCTTCAGTGATGGTGGGGAGGAAGGTTATGGGGGAAGGGCATTGGCCTGTTAGATGTAGGGGTTGTGCTGTAAAGACTTGCCTGATTTGGTTGAGCTTGTTTTTGAAATGTGGGGCAATGGTGGGGGTGGACCAGGGAGTAAAGTGTTGAATAACATTTATTAACACTCAGATAAATTGTTTTCTGAGGTGACAGGTTGCCTTTAAATCCTTCCCTTTTAGAAAAATTTTCTTTTTGGGGTTTTTATGTTTTTCTCCTGCTTCATTTTCCAAGAGCCGTCACCTTTTATTTTCCCATAGGTATAGCCGAATAAGGGCTTCTTTACTGTGGGATGAGTTGTAGCTTTGAATGACGCTGTTTATTTTTTACTATACTATGTACTGAAAATGAGGAAAGCATTTCTAAGTGAGGTGAAATGGTGAACAAAAAAATAATACAATTCTTTTTTTTTTTTTTTTTGTTTCTTCTCTACAATATTCATTGTGTGAGAAAAATGGTCTGGTAACATGATTCTCCAGGTCAGTGCAATTACGACAATGCCAAAATTTGAAAAGATTTTTTTTTTATGTAATAAATTTGTGTTTAAATAGGGCCTTTCACCAGTTTGAGCATGTTATACTGGTCACACCATGGAATGGGGGCTACAGACTAAAATGTAGTTTTTATTTGTTTAATTTCTTTTCTCTGTTGTGGAGACATTCACTTGTAAAGTCTAGATTTAAATACAAGGGGGCGTTATCAGAGATTTGGCTCTGGGGGTGTGTACTAACCCTGCATGAGGTTGACCAATCATAAGCAGGCAGCAACACACAGGGGAAAAGTGACACGCCCTCTACAGTAGCTTAGCTCAAGCTTCTCCTGTGTGAGGTTTGTAATGACAGACATGTATGCTCTCGCTGCACAGCTTTGTGTGATCACAAAGTACCAGGAGTAGAGCTCTCCTCCGAGTGCAGACACCCTCCTACCCCCCGTGCACTTCCAGACTCATTTGCATTTGGCTTTTCTGCAAAATGTCTCGCGACTGGCACTTCTGACGCAAAAAGTGTTGTTCACAAATGAACTATAAATATTTTATTTGTAGGATAGGTCATCATTATGGGATTTTCGGGGGTTTGTCACCTGGTAGTCCCACCTTCAGCTGAAAACTGCTCTGGACAGAACTTAGCACTATAAAGAGTTGCCATGTTTTGCCCCCAACCTTATTTAGTCCCATCTGCTGTCAGAGTAGTTGTCAGCTGATAAGTGAAGGGTGCTGGGTGTCCATCATATTGATGGCCTATCCCACACATAGGTTATCAATAGTTCAGTCATATACAAATCTTTTAAGAATACCCTTTAATAAAAGGGTTTCCATGACTGAGACTCGTTTATCCTTCAATATAGAAAAAATGCATTAAAGGCATAAGCTCCGACAAAAAGGGGTGAGAAAAAAGGCTCTTATAGAGGGGGAGTATGTCAGAAGAAAATTGGCCATGCCCTGGCTAAAAAAGGCTCACCTTTTAAAGGGAACCTGTCAGCAGGATTGTGCTCATTAACCTACAGACAGTGTCAGGTCGGCGCCGTTATACTGATTACAGTGATACCTTGGTTGATGAAATCCGTCTTGTGGTTGTTGTGTAATCTGTATTCTGAGTTTTGAATTCATGATACGCTCGTGCTTTGGGGCATCCTGTGGGGGGTCTTCATGTGGTGGTCTTCTTCGCTATTCATCTGTATGACTTCTTACAGGTCACTGATCCCTCACTGACCTGCCCCCTATTTTACATACTGAATAGAATGTTTTGAAGCAATAAAATGCACATTCCGCAGGCAGGCGCCTGCACTGTAGCG
This sequence comes from Ranitomeya imitator, assembly GCF_032444005.1. Lineage (NCBI taxonomy): Eukaryota > Metazoa > Chordata > Amphibia > Anura > Dendrobatidae > Ranitomeya > Ranitomeya imitator. Next base: position 27,346,295 of record NC_091290.1, read on the forward strand.
AGATCGCATCCATTTTAATTATTGCATTTGGTGATTTATCAATTTACTAGATGGAGACCCGATGCTATCGCATCGGGAGGGCGGTAATGTCACGATGGGGGCAGGCATATGGTGCTGTTGTTGCCTAATGGCATCCTGCGATAATCTAATGACTTTTGCATCAGGGGAGTCATGTGCTTGATGCCTACACTTATATGCATTGTTTATGCCCCAGCGATGCTGTTGCTCTTCGAGTCTCATTTGCCCTTTGTCTCGTTGTGCCTTTGTTGCTTTTCTTTCATTGTCATTGGCGTACTTTTTAGGAGGAGCCATGTTGGCCTTGATATTTGCTTTATAAAGGAGTTTTCCCACAAACAAAAGTTCATTTTAAAAATTGTCTGTGTCTGGCCGTGTACAGAACATACCACAGCTTCTGGGCAGGGGAGGAAGCAAAAGACAATACTGTCATTACAGCAGGAGATCGCAGAGGATACATTTTGTGAGGCAAAATATTTTTAAAAACAGTCGGTGAAATATTTAACCTCACAAAATGAATCCTCTGTGATCCCGTGCTGTAATGTCCGTATTGTCTTTTGCTTCCTCCCCTGCCCAGAGATGTGGTATGCTCCATACATGGTCAGACACTGACAATTTTTAAAATGAACTTTCGTTTGGGGGAAAACCCCTTTAATGTGACCGGCTTCCTCTGCCTGTAGACACGTCGCGCATCTGCCGCCGTGATCAGCCGAATGATTCACTGCACCTGTGCGTAATTCGCACAGCAAGGTAAATCAGACCGCCACCATCTTTGTGCAGACAGATAGCAGCGGTCACATTAAAACTGCGCATGTGCTCCTCCTGTACAAAGATGGCGGCGGTCAGTGAATCATTCGGCTGATCGCGGCAGCGTGTTCGTGACGGTGTTCCGCTGGTTGTACCACGCAAGAGGCTGTGTGAGTGTCAGTGTGAAAGTGTGTGTGGTGTGTACGGCATATCGAGTGTGTGTGGTGCAAAGGTGTTCCGCTGGTGGCACCGCGCAATAGGTTGGTACCAGCTGCAGTTTCCATATTGACACACCCATCACTTGGGTGTCCCAATATGGCGGTCGGTGAACTTCCTCTGCTTGGAATTCTGGGATACGGTGACATCTGGACAGAACAGGAAATGAAAACGTTACAAGGCAATTATATAAATAGATTTAGAAAAAATAAATTTTCAAAATGGCACCAGCCGTGCCTGCGTAGTAGCATCTATCACCGATCCAATAGATGCTACTTCACAGGTGCTGCTGGCACAAACTTGGTGGAGACAAATATATATTTTTTCCTCTAGCAAAATAGCGCCGGTGGTGCTTGCTCAGTAGCATCTATCTACTGCGCAGGTGCAGCCAGCACCATTTTGGGAGATAATTATTTCTGAATAAATTTATATCACCAAATACAACAATTATATGGACAATATACATGCCTTCATGCTGCAGTGCCGTCGCCTGCCGAATGTGATTTTATTTATTTTTTCCCAAAACCATAGCTCCCAACCGTCCCTCATTGTGCGGGACTGTCCCGGTTTTGAGCCTTTGCCCCGCTGTCCAGCACGGGACGGTCTGTTTCCCGCAGAGAGCAGGAGAACCAGCCGACACGCCCCCTTGTGTAAAACCACGCCCTTACCCTTCCGTACCTATACAGTGCAGTACGTATCAGCCGATCATCCCTGCACCACAGAGCCTTACACCACATATTGGCTGCCTGCTTTGTGCGCACAGGACCTGTGATGAGGTCACAGGAGGGGAGGAGCAGGGGTCACATGATCGGGACCTCCGTGGATTGCAGGACTCTGCTGTGTGCTGGTTGCCAACTTGCCACATGGTGCTCCTGGATGACTTAAGTAATGCCTTGTGTGGGGTCAGGAGGTGTACAGTGTGGATGTAGCAGAGCCATGTGTGTACGAGGTGTATGGAGCGGAGCCGTGTGTGTATGAGGTGTACGGAGCGGAGCCGTGTGTGCGAGGTGTATGGAGCAGAGCTGTGTGTGTATGAGGTGTATGAAGCGGAGCCGTGTGTGCGAGGTGTATGGAGCAGAGCTGTGTGTGTATGAGGTGTATGGAGCGGAGCCTTGTGTGTACGAGGTATACGGAGCGGAGCTGAATATGTACGACGTGTATGGAGCGGAGCCGTGTGTGTACGAGGTGTATGGAGCGGAGCCGTGTGTGTACGAGGTGTATGGAGCGGAGCCGTGTGTGTACGAGGTGTATGGAGCGGAGCCGTGTGTGTACGAGGTGTATGGAGCGGAGCCGTGTGTGTACGAGGTGTATGGAGCGGAGCCGTGTGTGTACGAGGTGTATGGAGCGGAGCCGTGTGTGTACGAGGTGTATGGAGCGGAGCCGTGTGTGTACGAGGTGTATGGAGCGGAGCCGTGTGTGTACGAGGTGTATGGAGCGGAGCCGTGTGTGTACGAGGGGTATGGAGCGGAGCCGTGTGTGTACGAGGTGTACGGAGCGGAGCCGTGTGTGTACGAGGTGTACGGAGCGGAGCCGTGTGTGTACGAGGTGTACGGAGCGGAGCCGTGTGTGTACGAGGTGTACGGAGCGGAGCCGTGTGTGTACGAGGTGTACGGAGCGGAGCCGTGTGTGTACGAGGTGTACGGAGCGGAGCCGCGTGTGTAGGAGTAGCTATGTGTGGCCATTATGCGGTACGAAGTATCATGTGCGGCCAATATACAGTATGGAGCATCACGTGCGGTCATTATACAGTATGGAGCATCACGTGCGGTCGTTATACAGTATGGCGCGTCGTGTGGGGCCGTTGTACAGTATGGCGCGTCGTGTGGGGCCGTTATACAGTATGGCGCGTCGTGTGGGGCCGTTATACAGTATGGCGCGTCGTGTGGGGCCATTATACAGTATGGCGCGTCGTGTGGGGCCATTATACAGTACGGCGCGTCGTGTGGGGCCATTATACAGTACGGCGCGTCGTGTGGGGCCATTATACAGTACGGCGCGTCGTGTGGGGCCATTATACAGTACGGCGCGTCGTGTGGGGCCATTACACAGTACGGCGCGTCGTGTGGGGCCATTACACAGTACGGCGCGTCGTGTGGGGCCATTATACAGTACGGCGCGTCGTGTGCGGCCATTATACAGTACGGCGCGTCGTGTGGGGCCATTACACAGTACGGAGCATCGTGTGTGGCCATTACACAGTACGGAGCATCGTGTGCGGCCATTATACAGTATAGAGCAGGGGTGGGCAATTAATTTTGCCATGGGGCCGCATGAGAAATTGGGATGGTTTTAGAGGGCCGGACTAATATAATTACCGTATTTTTCGGACTATAAGACGCACCCCAAATTTGGGGTGAAAATTGCAGAAAAAAGATTTTTTATAAGATGGGGGTCCGTCTTATTGTCCGAATTTACAGTATCTTACCTGAGGGCTGGCGGTGGCAGAGGAGGGTCACAGGAGGCATGGTGTCGGCAGAGGTGGAATGATGCGGTGTGGCGTGCACCTGAGCAGGGTCCCTTCCTGCTTAGGTGGGCGACGCCACGGCCTGGTGTCCATGGGGGGTTGCAGCAGTGGTGTGTCGACGGCAGAGGTGCGGTATGGAGTGCGCAGGGTCCCTTCCACCGGTGAGGTGACGCAGTGGCCCGGAATGCAATGTGAGCAGCAGAGCCGGGTTGAATATCGGTGGTGGCGACCATCTTCCCAAGGCCGCGCGTGCGCAGATGGAGTGCTCTGCTTCACAGGGCTTCAGGAAAATGGCCGCGGGAGGTCGCATGTGCGCCGATAGAGATTGCGGCAGCCATTTTCCTGAAGCCGAGATCTAAATCTGCAAACTCTGCTTCAGGAAAATGGCCGCCGCGATCTCCATCTGCGCACGTGCGGCCTCCCGCGGCTATTTTCCTGAAGCCCCGTGAAGCAGAGCACTCCATCTGCGCACACGCGGCCTCGGGAAGATGGCCGCTGCCACCGATAAACAGGTGATCAACCCGGCTCTGCTGCTCACATTGCACGTGACGTACAGGGCCGATGCGTATGAGCTTGGGGCCTTCACTCCAGCCGCCAGCGGTCCTCCTCAGAAGCGTCTGGAGGCTGGCCGAGCGATGCCGGGGGCGGCTGTCAGAAGTGACAGCTAGCTGGCGGGCCGTTTAAAATCATCAGGTGGGCCGGATGCGACCCGCGGGCCGCATCTTGTGTTGTGGATTCTGTTTTTGGGCTCCCTCTGGTGGTTACAGATGGTACTGGGTGACTTGTGTTCTCTGCGGTCTCTGGTGTCCACCTGTTCTATCAGGATATGGGAGTTTCCTATTTAACCTGGCTTTCTTGTCATTTCCTCGCCGGCTATCAATGTAATCAGTGTGTCTTGTTACCTCTGCTTCCCGCTTCTGTATTCTTCAGGACAAGCTAAGTTTTTGATTTTCCTGTTCCACGTTTTGCTTAAATTTTGTCTTAGTCCAGCTTGCAGATATGTGATTCCTTTTTGCTGGTTGCTCTAGTGGGCTGATATTACTCCTCATGTTCCATGAGTTGGAACATGAGTTCAAGTAATTTCAGGATGGTTTTTTGTAGGGTTTTTCGCTGACCGCGCAGTTCACTTTTGTATCCTCTGCTATCTAGCTTTAGCGGGCCTCATTTTGCTGAATCTGTTTTCATAACTACGTATGTGCTTTCCTCTCATTTCACCGTCATTACATGTGGGGGGCTGCTATTTCTGTGGGGTGTTTCTCTGGAGGCAAGAGAGGTCTGTGTTTCTTGTAATAGGGAAAGTTAGTTCTTCGGCTGGCGCGCGACGTCTAGAATCATCGTAGGCACGTTCCCCAGCTACAGCTACTTGTGTGTTGAGGTTCATGATCGCGGTCAGCTCAGTTTCCATCACCCTAGAGCTTGTTTTGTTTTTTGTGCTTGTCCTTTTGTGATCCCCTGCCATTGAGATCATGACAGTATAGCCGGCCAAAAAGTGGTAATCGTATTGGCTGAAGTAGGAGGAAAAGTAGTCTGAGGAAGTTTTTTTTTTTTTCCCCTCAGTTTGCTGCATAGCCTTAATTGCAGCCTGGCTGCGTCTTACCTCCTCTTAATCCTTGAATGGTTCTGACCTCAGCTGTTTATCATGGACGTCCAGAGTTTGGCTTCCAGCCTGAATAATCTTGCTGCTAAGGTTCAAAATATACAGGATTTTGTTGTACATGCTCCTATGTCTGAACCTAGAATTCCTGTCCCAGAGTTTTTTTCTGGAGATAGATCTCGTTTTCTGAATTTTAGGAACAATTGCAAGTTGTTTCTTTCTTTGAAATCTCATTCTTCTGGAGACCCTGCTCAGCAAGTCAAGATTGTTATATCTTTCCTGCGGGGTGACCCTCAGAATTGGGCATTTGCATTGGCACCAGGGGATCCTGCGTTGCTCAATGTGGATGCGTTTTTTCTGGCATTGGGTTTGCTCTATGAGGAACCTAACCTAGAGATTCAGGCTGAAAAAGCTTTATTGGCTCTCTCTCAGGGGCAAGATGAAGCAGAAATATATTGTCAGAAATTTCGGAAATGGTCGGTGCTTACTCAGTGGAATGAGTGCGCCCTGGCTGCAAGATTCAGAGATGGCCTTTCTGAGGCCATTAAAGATGTCATGGTGGGGTTCCCTGCGCCTACAGGTCTGAATGAGTCTATGACTATGGCTATTCAGATTGATCGGCGTTTACGGGAGCGCAAACCTGTGCACCATTTGGCGGTGTCTTCTGAACAGGTACCTGAGACAATGCAATGTGATAGAATTCAGTCCAGAAGTGAACGGCAAAACTATAGGCGGAAAAATGGGTTGTGTTTTTATTGTGGTGATTCAGCTCATGTTATATCAGCATGCTCTAAACGCACAAAAAAGGTTGATAAGTCTGTTGCCATTAGTACTTTACAGTCTAAGTTCATTCTGTCTGTGACTCTGATTTGTTCATTATCAGCCATTTCCGTCGATGCCTATGTGGATTCAGGCGCTGCCCTGAGTCTTATGGATTGGTCATTTGCCAACCGCTGTGGGTTTAGTCTGGAGCCTCTGGAAGTCCCTATTCCTTTGAAAGGAATTGACTCTACACCTTTGGCTATGAATAAACCTCAGTACTGGACACAAGTGACCATGCGTATGACTCCCGTTCATCAGGAGGTGATTCGCTTCCTGGTACTGTATAATTTACATGATGTCTTAGTGCTTGGTCTGCCATGGTTACAAACTCATAACCCAGTCTTGGACTGGAAAACGATGTCTGTGTTAAGCTGGGGATGTCAGGGGGTTCATGATGATGCACCTCCGATTTCTATCGCTTCATCTACTCCTTCTGAGGTTCCGGTATTTTTGTCTGATTATCGGGATGTTTTTGAGGAGCCTAAGCTCAATTCGCTTCCTCCTCACAGGGATTGCGATTGTGCTATAGATTTGATTCCTGGCAGTAAATTTCCTAAAGGTCGTTTGTTCAATCTGTCAGTGCCAGAGCATACTGCTATGCGGGATTATGTTAAGGAGTCCTTGGAAAAGGGACATATCCGTCCATCTTCGTCCCCTTTGGGAGCAGGTTTTTTTTTTTGTGGCCAAAAAAGATGGTTCCTTGAGGCCTTGTATAGATTACCGTCTTTTGAATAAGATTACAGTTAAATATCAGTATCCTTTGCCATTGTTGACTGATTTGTTCGCTCGCATTAAGGGGGCTAAATGGTTCACTAAGATTGATCTTCGGGGTGCGTATAATCTTGTGCGGATAAAGCAGGGTGATGAGTGGAAAACCGCATTTAATACGCCTGAGGGCCATTTTGAGTATTTGGTGATGCCTTTTGGACTCTCTAATGCTCCTTCTGTCTTCCAGTCCTTTATGCACGATATTTTCCGTGAATATCTGGATAAATTTATGATTGTGTATTTGGATGATGTTTTGGTTTTTTCGGATGACTGGGAGTCCCATGTTCAGCAGGTCAGGAAGGTGTTTCAGGTCCTGCGGGCCAATTCTTTGTTTGTAAAAGGTTCAAAGTGTCTCTTTGGAGTCCAGAAGATTTCTTTTTTGGGGTATATTTTTTCCCCTTCTACTATTAAGATGGGCATTGATTTGTCCTTTTCGTCTGCATTCCATCCTCAGACGAATGGCCAGATGGAACGAACTAATCAGACCTTGGAAACTTATTTGAGGTGTTTTGTTTCTGCTGATCAAGATGACTGGGTTACCTTTTTGCCGCTTGCCGAATTTGCCCTTAATAATCGGGCTAGTTCTGCTACCTTGGTTTCTCCTTTCTTTTGTAATTCGGGGTTTCATCCTCGTTTTTCCTCTGGTCAGGTGGAGCCTTCTGATTGTCCTGGAGTGGACATGGTGGTGGATAGGTTGCATCAGATTTGGAGTCATGTGGTGGACAATTTGAAGTTGTCCCAGGAGAGGGCTCAGCAGTTTGCTAATCGCCGTCGCCACCTGGGTCCTCGACTTCGTGTTGGGGACTTGGTGTGGTTGTCTTCTCGTTTTGTTCCTATGAAGGTCTCTTCTCCTAAGTTCAAGCCTCGGTTCATCGGTCCCTATAGGATCTTGGAAATTCTTAACCCTGTGTCGTTTTGTTTGGATCTCCCGGCATCGTTTGCTATTCATAATGTGTTCCATCGGTCGTTGTTGCGGAAGTATGAGGTACCTGTTGTCCCTTCGCTTGAGCCTCCTGCTCCGGTGCTGGTGGAGGGAGAATTGGAGTATGTTGTGGAGAAGATCTTGGATTCTCGTGTTTCCAGACGGAAACTCCAATATTTGGTCAAGTGGAAGGGTTATGGTCAGGAGGATAATTCTTGGGTGGTTGCCTCTGATGTTCATGCTGCTGATTTGGTCCGTGCATTTCATAGGGCTCATCCTGGTCGCCCTGGTGGTTCTCGTGAGGGTTCGGTGACCCCTCCTCAAGGGGGGGTACTGTTGTGGATTCTGTTTTTGGGCTCCCTCTGGTGGTTACAGATGGTACTGGGTGACTTGTGTTCTCTGCGGTCTCTGGTGTCCACCTGTTCTATCAGGATATGGGAGTTTCCTATTTAACCTGGCTTTCTTGTCATTTCCTCGCCGGCTATCAATGTAATCAGTGTGTCTTGTTACCTCTGCTTCCCACTTCTGTATTCTTCAGGACAAGCTAAGTTTTTGATTTTCCTGTTCCACGTTTTGCTTAAATTTTGTCTTAGTCCAGCTTGCAGATATGTGATTCCTTTTTGCTGGTTGCTCTAGTGGGCTGATATTACTCCTCATGTTCCATGAGTTGGAACATGAGTTCAAGTAATTTCAGGATGGTTTTTTGTAGGGTTTTTCGCTGACCGCGCAGTTCACTTTTGTATCCTCTGCTATCTAGCTTTAGCGGGCCTCATTTTGCTGAATCTGTTTTCATAACTACGTATGTGCTTTCCTCTCATTTCACCGTCATTACATGTGGGGGGCTGCTATTTCTGTGGGGTGTTTCTCTGGAGGCAAGAGAGGTCTGTGTTTCTTCTAATAGGGAAAGTTAGTTCTTCGGCTGGCGCGAGACGTCTAGAATCATCGTAGGCACGTTCCCCGGCTACAGCTAGTTGTGTGTTGAGGTTCAAGATCGCGGTCAGCTCAGTTTCCATCACCCTAGAGCTTGTTTTGTTTTTTGTGCTTGTCCTTTTGTGATCCCCTGCCATTGGGATCATGACAATCTTGCCCAGGTCTGACATAGAGCATCGTGTGGCCATTATACAGTATGGAGCATCATGTGGCCATTATACAGTATGGAGCATTGTGTGGCCATTATACAGTATGGAGCATCGTGTGGCCATTATATAGTATGGAGCATCATGTGGCCATTATACAGTATGGAGCATTGTGTGGCCATTATACAGTATGGAGCATCGTGGGGTCATTATACAGTACGAAGCATCATGTGTGGCCATTATACAGTATGGAGTATCGTGTGGCCATTATATAGTATGGAGCATCATGTGGCCATTATACAGTATGGAGCATTGTGTGGCCATTATACAGTATGGAGCATTGTGTGGCCATTATACAGTATGGAGCATTGTGTGGCCATTATACAGTATGGAGCATCGTGTGGCCATTATATAGTATGGAGCATCATGTGGCCATTATACAGTATGGAGCATTGTGTGGCCATTATACAGTATGGAGCATCGTGGGGCCATTATACAGTACGAAGCATCATGTGTGGCCATTATGCAGTACGGAGCATCATGTGCGGCCATTATACAGTATGGAGCATCATGTGTGGCCATTATACAGTATGGAGCATCATGTGTGGCCATTATACAGTATAGAGCATCATGTGTGGCCATTATACAGTATGGAGCATCATGTGTGGCCATTATACAGTATGGAGCATCATGTGTGGCCATTATACAGTACGAAGCATCATGTGTGGCCATTATCCAGTACGGAGCACTGTGTGGCCATTATACAGTATGGAGCATCGTGTGGAGTCATTATACAGTATGGAGCACTGTGTGGCCATATTTTTTTGTTTCTAATTATTATATATGAAATAGTGTGATCAGCAGTGCTAAATGGGTGTGGATATGGGTGTGACTAATTATGAATGGGTGTGGTCAGAGGCGTGGCCTAAAATTTGCCACGGCGCAAACTTTGTCCCTCTTTCCCATCTTCAAAAGTTGGGAGGTATGCCAAAACACATTACGGTATATTCAGTATGTAAAATAGGCAGCGGGTCAGTGAGGGTTCAGTGACCTGTCCGAAGCCATCGGTATGACTAGCAACACATGAAGACAACACACACATAAACACACACACACCCCGATGCCAAATATGTGTATATTTGATTTACTTTATTTGGAAAGAGTGGTGATTTTAATATATATATATATATATATATATATATATATATATATATATATATATATATATATATATATATATATATATATATATATATATATATATATATATATATTATAGAGAGAGAGAGAGACAGTCCAAGAAATCAAAGGCAGCACAACATTGCACAACATTGCAAATGAGTTCAAAAAGTGTTCAAGTTTAATAGCCCATCATGGCGACGTTTCAGCTCATAGAGAGCCTTTGTCAAGCCTTAAGGTTTGGTACATGCCTTAGGGGCTTTGCACCTAGAATTTGTTTTTTCTGTGCTGCTCTCACATATATATATAATTAGAAACAGATCGCCTGTATGTAGCAGAAATCCTCACTTGCTATGAGCGCCGACCACCGGGAGACCTCTGTTTGTCATGCCAACCCATCGGTGGACCGTGATCACGTGACTGTGGTACCGATGGGCGGGATTTCCTTTGCGCCTCCCAGAAGCGCAAGTTAAATGCCGCTGTCAGAGATTGACAGTGGCATTTAACTAGTTAACAGCTGTTGCGGGCACATGTCAGTCAACTATTTATATCAGCTGACATGTGCCCGGAAAGATGTGGTCTCAGTGCCAGGGCCCACATCAAAGGGGGAGACATGACATGCACATGTCATTAAGAGGTTACTAGCTTGTAGAATATCCATTCTTTTTTTTTTTTCTTTTTTTTTACAACCTACGATATTGGAAAGGGGTTAATTGCATGTTAATGTGTATAACCTATCATTCTGTGTGTTGTAGTTTTGAAACAACCAGCATTTTATCAGCAGGAGATTATCACTGCAGGACTAGGTCTCATGTGTACACCAGTCAGGTTATTGTGTTAACTCCGCTCCCACCACTGATTGGCAGCTTTCTCATTGTGCACACAGGAAGCGTCCAATCGGACGTGGGTGGTTTATACACAGGTTTGTACACAGTTCAGCATTCTGAGCTCTGCTAGATCTGCAGCAGAGAAAATACACCCAGTCTGCCCACCTTAGGGGAGAGATGTATGACAGTGGCCGTCTAGTACAAGCTGGTATCTCGGTGGCGTTCTGGGGCATGATGCAGGGTCAGCACATGGGCACCTCCACTGCTTCACTTCCCCGCCTTAATCTACAACATCAAAAGCTCACAAGGGAACATAGCCTAAAAAAGAAAGCAGGAAGGATGTGTACCCAGCTACAGTACTTGATGTTCTTGGATACACACTACAGATTCTGATGGACTTATTTTTTTTTTTTTTTTAGATTTTCAAGAACTAGGAGTGGATCTTAAACATGTAAGATGTGACTAGTAAGTACAGTACCTATCGCATGTCTACATTTGTTAATGCACTGACATGACGTCCAGTCGCAGGTAAAATTGGGAATAGTTCTAAAAATGAAAAGCCAATGTGCCCCCCTGATCCCCGTATGTCAGACCTCCTCAGTGAACAGGAATAAACCAAAACCAGTCCTACTGTACAAGTTACTATTCCTCCCTTTGTCACCTGCAGCTACTGGTTGCACAAGTCCCAAAACACAAAGGGCCCTTTGTTTGCCAGCAGGTGTGCTAATTGGAAGCAAGAATAGGCTGATAACTTGTAGCTTCCTGGCAGCAGCAGGCAGAGAGTAGATGTGCAGATAGATATGCAGATTTCTGCCCATAAACTAAAGAAACAAGACAGAAGAATCAAAGTCTTCGAAATATGGTGCTGGAGAAGGACGTTATTGATACCATGGATGGCAAGGAGAACCGTTTTGGAACAAATCAAGCCAGACATGTCCATCAAAGCAAGGATCATCAACCTATGACTTGTCTACTTTGTACACATCGTCCGGAGGGAGCAATCATTGGAGAAGGACATCGTGGTCAGAAGAATAGAAGGAACAAGGTGAAGAGGATGACCAGCAACCGGATGGCTTGTTGTTTTCAAGATAACGGAGGAGAAGACCCTGGTGGAACCTATCTAGGCTTGTGAAAGATCGATCTTTGTACAGAGCGTTCACCCATCAAGTCGCCATAGCTCGAGATCAAGCCGAAAGCCTTTCCGACATTGGGCGTAATAGTACGCCGATGTCTGAATCCCTCCCTTTGATGCAGGGCTCCGGCGGAGAGTCCACATATTTCCCGGGACATGTCAGCTGTCTTGAACAGTTGACATGTTCCCGCAATAGCCGCGGGGGGAATCGTGATCCACCCCCGGCTATTAATCAGTTAAAAACAGCTGACAGCGTCATTTAACAATATACGAAAATGGTTGCACTCAATCGTGTTAAAGCATGTTGAGAAATATGAAGTGTGAATAGCAAAAATGGCTTTTGAATATCAGGAAAAAATACATGAGACGCTTTGCACAAAATTTGGTCAAATAATGTCTGCCCATCAACCAACGTCAAGGTGGCCTCATGAGTCTGATGGGTCCTTGACTTCGATTACATCAATCTAATGCGTCCCTGATTTCAATTACAGCTGGTTCCTGCCAACCCAGTGGTCGGCGCTCCTAGCAAGTGAGTAATTTTGCTATATAGAGGCGATCTGATCATCGCCTCTATGTAGCAGAGCCGATAGGGTTATGGCAGCTTCTAGTCCTCCCATGAAGACAATTAAAGCATGGCGAAAGTAAAAAAAAAAAAGAAAAGTTTTAAAAATGTATAAAAAAAAAAATGAAAATATAAAAGTTTGCATCACCCTCCTTTTGCCCAATTCAAAATAAATCAATAACAAAAATAAAAAATACACATATTTGGTATCTCTGCGTTCAGAATTACCCGATCTATCAATAAAAAGGGATTAATCTGATCGCTAAACGGCGTAGTGAGAAAAAAAAACTAAAAACGCCAGAATTACATTTTTTTTGGTCACTGCGACATTGCATTAAAATGCAACAACGGGCGATCAAAAGATCGTATCTGCACCAAAATGGTATCAATAAAAACGTCAGCTCGGTGCACAAATAAGTCCTTACCCGACCCCAGATCACAAAAAATGGAGATGCTACGGGTATCGGAAAATGGCGCAATTGTTTTGGTTTTTTTTGTGCAAAGTTTATCTTTTTTCACCACTTAGAAATTCATAGACACCAAACATGTCTACGTTCTTTTTTATCTAATGACCTGGAGAATCATAATGGCAGGTCAATCTTAGCATTTAATGAACCTAGTAATAATAATAATAATAATAATGATTTTATTTATATATCGCCAACATATTCCGCAGCACTTTACATTATAGAGGGGATATGTACAGACAATAGACATTACAGCGTAACAATAAACACAGATCAGAACAGATATCAAGAGGAGTGCGGACCCTGCTTCTCACAAGGTACAATCTATGAGAAAAAAGAGGAGACACAAGAGGTGGATGGTAACAATTGCATTCATTATTCGGACCAGCCATAATGTAATAAATCGAGTGTTCATGTAAAGCTGCATGAACCAGTTAACAGCCTAAATATGTAACAGTACATACACAGAAGGCTAATAACTGTATAAAGTGTATGAGAACATGATGCGAGGAACCTGACTATGGTTTAAGTTTCTTGAATGGGCCACATAGGGATAGTTAGGTTAATGCATTGAGGCGGTAGGCCAGTGTCACGATCCAATTTTGGATTTGTGGCAGATCTGGTTTCCCTCAGTTTAAAACCTTTTTTTCCTTTCTGGTCATCGGGGGTTAATGCAGTTCCCTTCTTAAGGGTGATCCCCAATCCTGGGCCTTCTCCCTGGCGACCGGTTCTCCATCTCTACGGTCAGTGGACGAGTTTTTTGCGGCTCTGGTATATGGTGATCCGGAAGGTGTCTCCTTGGCGGAATCCTGACTCTATAAGTCGGCCAGCTAAGGAGTATTGTTCAGAGTTCAGGAGGTTGGCCATTGACACACAGTGGAATGACCCTGCCCTTAGGAGCCATTTTGTGAGGGTCTGTCCCCTAGGTTGCAAGATACTCTGGTACAGTATGCCGCTCCCAGGTCGTTGGAGGCCACCATGTCCCTTGCCATCCAGGTGGATAGACGCCTGAGGGAGAGGCATACACCAATGTGCCCCCTGTAGTCCTTGCTAGGGAGGCGGACGAACCCATGCAGGTGGGAGGAGTTGGTTCCCAAACTGGGTTGTCTGTGGTTCGCCGTGGTGTGGGGACATGTTTTTTCTGTGGGCAGAGCTGTCATTTTATCAATGTCTGTCCAGCTCGCACCAAAATACCTGTTCCACCTAAGAAGCCACGTCACCCTGGTTGTGTGGAGGGAAGCGACCAGGGAGTGTATATTTCATCCATTTTCTCGTCTCAGTGTACCTTACCTGCTGAGGTGGTTGTTGGTGGGGTAACTGAGAATATTCCGGTGCTCGTGGACAGTGGCGCAGCAGTCAATTTGGTGGATTCTCATTTGTCCAGACCCATGGCATGATGAGTAGGACGCTAGGGAGACCCCTAAGCGTCCAGGCCATTGACTCTGCCCCACCCAGCCAAGGGAGCATTACACAAGTCGTTGACAATATACATCTGCATATAGGGGCTTGTCATGAAGAGTCCCTATCATGCTACATCTTGGAGGGCATACCAACTCCCATGGTCTTAGGACTCCTTTGGTTGAAAAAACACAACCCGGTCATAGACTGGCAGTCCAGGGAAGTAGTCAGCTGGGGTCAGTCGTGTGAGTACTGCTGCCCGGGAGCTATGATCTCTGCCGTCCTTCTACAAACTACCTCGTCTTCTCCAGTGGGGGCTGTAGAGGTGCTTCCAGGGAGTAGGGGCAAGACTCTACCCTCTCTACATGCTAACCCGGTATGTCAGAGACCTCTTAGGAGGAGAGGTCGGAGGAGGGTGGTGGGTCCCTCGGTGTATAGTGGGGGAGTGAGTTTGGTGACACAGGGGGACGCCTCTGTTGTCGGTTCTGTAAAGAGTTCACCATCTTGCGGCAGTTGCATGCGTGAAAATAAATGTTCAGGTCCGGACCTGTGTGTGAATGAATACGTATGGGTGTCCACCAAAAATATCAGGTGGAAGTGTGGTAGTGGAATCTGGAGTTCGAGGGTTATCGGGCGTCAGCCATTGTCAGCCCGGGGACTTACCAGTTGGAGTTACCCTCAGTAATGCCCATACACAACTCATTCCACAGGTCGGCGCTCTGGAGATTTGTGCCGCCTACGTTGTCATCTCCATCGTGCTGTGTCCACCGTAAATCTGAGGGTCAGGTGACTGACAAGGTGAACTCTGGTGAATCGAGACGTCCTCACTGTAGGTTGTTTACTGGTGAGGTCCAGTGTTGAGGGTCCAGGGGCCCCTCATTGAAAGGGGTGGTACTGTCACGATCCAATTTTGGATTTGTTTCTGGTTTCGACCTACAGTTGGGTCGTTTCATACCTGGTCGGTCACATCGTAATGGCCAGTCTGAACAAATGCGTTTTTAGGGCATTGGGGATTGGGGATTAATCGTATTAACCTGGGTAGTGCATTCCAAGGAATTGGCGAAGCACGTGAAAAGTCTTGGAGACAAGAGTGGGAGGTTCTGATTATTGAGGATGTTAACCTCAGGTCATTAGCAAAACGGAGAGTGCATGTAGGGTGGTAGGCTGAGACCAGAGAGGAGATGTAGGGTGGTGCTGAGCCATTGAGTGCTTTCTGGATGAGGGTAGTAGTTTTGTACTGGATTCTTGAGTTGATGGGTAACCAGTGTAATGACTGGCACAAGGTAGAGGCATCGGTGTAATGGTTGGTGAGGAATACGATCCTGGCTGCAGCATTCAGGACAGATTGGAGCGGAGAGAGTTTGGTAAGAGGGAGGTAGACTAATAGAGAGTTACAATAGTCCAGACGAGAATGAATAAGAGAAAGAGTCAGAGTTTTTGCAGAGTCGAAAGTAAGAAAAGGGCGAATTCTAGAAATGTTTTTGAGATGCAGATAAGAAGTGCGAGCCAGTGATCGAATGTGGGGGGTGAATGAAAGCTCTGAAGGTAGGTTAGCAGAGGGAGAGAACACGAGGAGTTCAGTTTTTGACAGGTTCAGTTTCAGATAGAGGGAGGACATGATGTTGGTGACAGCGGTAAAACAATCACTGGTGTTTTCTAAAAAGGCAGGTGTGATGTCAGGAGAAGTGTATAATTGGGTGTCATCAGCATAGAGATGGTACTGGAACCCAAATCTACTGATTGTTTGTCCAATATGGGCAGTATACAAAGAGAATAGGAGGGGGCCTAGGACTAATCATTGAGGAACCCCAACAGTAAGGGGAAGGTGAGAGGAGGAGGAACCAGCAAAGGATACTGTGAAAGAGCGGTCAGAGTTAAAAAGCAAAACAAAAAACAAGTGTGGGACTGCACTTTTTTTGCAATTTCACCACACTTGGTATTTTTTTTTACCGTTTTCTAGTACACGACATGCTAAAAACCAATGGCGTCGTTTAAAAAGTACAAGTCGTCCCACAAAAAACAAGCCCCTCACATGTTCAAATTGATGGAAAAATAAAAAAGTTATGGCTCTGGGAAGGAGGGCAAAAAACAAAACGCAAAACCGAAATAAGCTCCGGGAGTTAAGGGATTAATGCTAATAATAAACTACGGTAGCTCCGATTGTTTGGTTCTTGCACAACCTCTTCTTGCCACAGCGAATCTTCATTAGTGCACTTTCTGGGTTTTTTTTTTCCTCCCTTTTTAATTTCTAAAAATTATCTGGCAATATGAGTCTTTAGGTCATGTATACAGTAGTACAGTTTTGACAATACTAAACTTGTATTTTTTTCTTTCAATTTTATTTTTAAATGAAGGAAAGGGGGTGAATTGATCCTAGCTAGCTGCAGCCGCTGCTTTTGCAGGCATTTGCTCGGCTCCCACCCCTCCCCCAGCCTGGACCTGTCATACCCTGAATGTGTATTTAAGCTGAAGGCCGCTTTGCACTCTGCAATACCAGTTAGGTGGGATAAGAACTGCCATTAGTACAGTGGTTCTGTGTCTCTACAGCATGCATGTTGTCTACAGCACAATCTTTTTACACAGGGTGATGTGCTGCCGACTATAATGATTTTCGCGCCCGCACAAATCCAACCAGCTGGTAAATGAGTGTTAATTGCAGCATGTTTAGACTGAGTTTATATGCTGTACTCAAGTTCTGTTTTTGATTGCGACTAAAATGCGCTGTCTTCATGCAATTTTCAAAAGTCCTGCCAAAAAAAAATGCAACATGTGTGAATGCATCTTTACAAGGGTCGATAATTGGGAACAAGCTTTCTTTATGAACTTTCGTTTGCTGATCATCAGCAAGCGCCATGGCAGCAATCCGTGACTGAAACTTGGATTTCTGCTGTTTGACGTGCGTGCAGATTAGCGCATATTTTTCCATATAGAATCTGCAGCAATAATAAAGTTGCTGTGAATTTTATAATCTGCAGCTCAATCGTTATCCAGCATGGATTTTTTTTTTCTCCAGAGTATATGAATTGTGTATAAAGTAAAACATTCACTTGCATCACTGGGGAAATGTCAGCCGATAATGTCAGTATTTTGGGGTGGAATCCACACACAAACCCTAAAATGAAAATCAATGGCCTACTTAGGCCTCTTTCACACTTCAGTCTTTTGGCATCAGTTTGAATCCGCCGTTTTCATCAAATAGCGGATCCGCCATTTTTTGGGGGGCGGATCCGCTATTTTCCCATAGACTTGCATTAGAGACGGATTGTGGTGGATGGTCGTCCGTTCCATCCGCCATGTGACGGATCCGTTGAAATTTGGCGGACGTTATCTAGACATTGACGGACATTGCAACGTTTTTTCTCTGCGCCGAAATGGCGGTTCATGACGGTTCCATCGCGTCCGCCATTTCCTAGATTGGCCGCCTATGGGCGACGGATCCGTCACACCAATCCGCTTTTTCAATTGAGCATGCTCCAAAAAGTAGATACTTTTCCCGGATACACGGATGCGTAAAAAAAAACCGGATCCGTTAGAACCGTTTTCTCAACAATTGTGACGGATCCGTCGATCCGTCACTATGTCAGAGCAGACTGACGCTAAAACTGAAGTGTGAAAGAAGCCTTAGGCTATGTGCACACTTTGCAGATTCCACTGCGGATTTTTCCGCAGCGGAATTGCAAAATCCGCAGTGAAAACCCATCGCGGTTTTTACTGCGTTTTCTTCTGCGGATTTTCAACTGCAGTTTTCTATTGGAGCAGCTAAAAATCCGCAGAAAAGAAGTGACATGCTGCGGAATGTAATCCGCAGCGTTTCCGCGCGGATTTTTCTGCAGCATGTGCACAGCGTTTTTTGTTTCCCATAGGTTTACATTGAAATGTAAACTCATGGGAAACTGCTGCGGATCCGCAGCGGTCGGATCCGCAGCAAAATCCGCAAAGTGTGAATATAGCCTTAGAGGTCCTGTGCAAGGCTGTGTTCATGAATCCCTATACTTACTAACTTGGTAAACTAAATTTGGGTAAGATTTGTCTTGACCTGACATAATTTTATTTTATTTTTTACTGCTAGAAAAGAAGCAGGAAACATACAGAAGGTGAAATGAGTATTGAACACGTCACCAGTTTTCTAAGTAAATATATTTCTAAAGATGTTATTGACATGAAAAGCTCACGTAATGTCGGTAACAACCCATTCAATCCACACAGGCAAAGAAATCAAACCATAATGTCCATAAATTGTGTGTAATAATGAGAAATAATGCATGGAAAAGTATTGAATACGATTACTGAAATGTGTTTAAAGAAGTTGGCCACTACTTGGACAATTTCTTCTCATACCCCACGCTTGTGGGAGGTGAGTATAGGCTTTATTATTTTATGGAGGCCAAACATTTTGATCAAGAAAGGGTTGTCCTAGTAGAAGACAACCCCTTTGCAAAAGCCTAAGTTGGTGATGACCGCTTCAAGACGCCTCCTGGAGAAACTAGTCGCAGGCATTGCTCAGGTGTGACTTTGGCCCATTCTTCCACACAAACACTCTTCACATCCCATGGACTCCTTCTATGAGCTCTTAGCTTTAGTTTCTTCTATACATTTTCTATTGGATTCAGCTCAGGTTGTTGGCTGTGCCATTGTAGCCGCTTTGTCTTTCTCTGAAACCAACTGAGAGTTTAACTGGCTGTGTGTTTGGGATCATTGTCTTACTGAAATGTCCACTCTGTTTCATTGTCATCATCAAGGTAGATGGCAGCAGATTTTTATCAAGAATGTGTCTATACATTTGTCCATTCATCCTTCCATCTATTATATGGAGATTGCCAGTGCCATGATGTTCCACCTCTGTACACAAGAAGTTGGTACACAAGATGAGAATGCTTGGTCTGGGGGGAAATGTGTGTAAGGCTACTTTCACACTAGCGTCGTTTGGGATACGTCGCAATGCGTCGTTTTGGCGAAAAAACGCATCCTGCAAAGTTGTCTGCAGGATGCGTTTTTTTTCCCCATAGACTAACATTAGCGACGCATTGCCACACGTCGCAACCGTCGTGCGACGGTTGCATCGTGTTGTGGCGGACCGTCCGAACAAAAAAAATGTTGCTTGCAACGTTTTTTGGAGCATCGTGTCCACCACTTCCGACCGCGCGTGAACTCCACCCCCGCCTCCCCGCAACTCACAATGGGGCAGCGGATGCGTTGGAAAAATGCATCTGCTGCCCCCCGTTGTGCGGCGCTTCCACAGTATGCGTCGGTATGTCGGCCTGATGCACTGCGACAGGCCGAGTACGACGCTAGTGTGAAAGTAGCCTAAATGGGTAAGTAACTGGCTTAGTGATAGAAAGCAGAGGGTGGTTATAAATGGTATAGTCTCTGACTGGGTCGCTGTGACCAGTGGGGTACCGCAGGGATCCGTGTTGGGACCTGTTCTCTTCAACATATTTATTAACGATCTGATAGAAGGTTTACACAGTAAAATATCGATATTTGCAGATGATACAACAAGCAGTCAATACAAGAGAAGATAGTATTCTGCTACAGATGGATCTGGATAAGTTGGAAACTTGCAAAGCTCGCAATGCAAGATTATACACATGGGAAGAAGGAATCAATATCACCATTACACACTGAATGGGAACTTAACTGGGTAAATTTAACATGGAGAAGGACTTGGGGATCCTAGTTAATGTTAAACCTACCTGGAGCAGCCAGTGCCAGGCAGCGGCTGCCAAGGCAAACAGTATCATGGGGTGCATTAAAAGAGGTCTGGATACACATGATGAGAACATTATACTGCCTCTGTACAAATCCCTAATTAGACCGCACATGGAGTACTGTGTGCAGTTTTTGGCACCGGTGCTCAGGAAGGATATAATGGAACTAGAGCGAGTACAAAGGGCAACAAAATTAATAAAGGGGATGGGGGAACTACAATACCCAGAGAGATCTAATAACCATGTATAAGTATATAAGGGGACAATACAAATATCTCTCCGAGGATCTGTTTATACCAAGGAAGGTGATGGTCACAAGGGGGCATTCTCTGCATCTGTAGGAGAAGATTTTTCCATCAACATAGAAAAGGATTATTTACTGTTAGGGCCGTGAGAATCTGGAATTGCTTGCCTGAGGAGGTGGTGATGGCGAACTCAGTCGAGGGGTTCAAGAGAGGCCTGGATGTCTTCCTGGAGCAGAACAATATTGTATCTTACGGTTATCAGGTTCTTTAGGACGTAGATCTGGGGATTTATTCTGACGGAATATAGGCTGAATTGGATGGACAAATGTCTTTTCAGCCTTGCTAACTATGTTACTATACAGTGGGGGAAATGAGTATTTGATCCCTTGCTGATTTTGTACGTTTGCCCACTGACAATGACATGAACAGTCTAAAATTAAGGGTAGGTTAATTTTAACATGTTGAGATAGAATATTAAAAATAAAATCCAGAAAATCACATTGTATAAATTATATAAATTTATTTGCATTTTGCAGTGAGAAATAAGTATTTGATCCCCTACCAACCATTAAGAGTTCTGGCTCCTACAGACCAGTTAGACGCTCCTAATCAACCTGTGTTACATAATCACCTTTAATTGAGACTGTGGACAGGAGTCTTTTATAATCAGTCAGACTCTAACCTCTACAACAAAGGCAAGACCAAAGAGCTTTATAAAGATGTCAGGGACAAGATCATAGACCTGCACAAACCTGGAATGGGCTACAAAGCCATAAGTAAGACGCTGGGTGAGAAGGAGACAACTGTTGGTGCAATAGTAAGAAAATGGAAGAAATACAAAATGACTGTCAAACGACATTGATCTGGGGCACCATGCAAAATATCACCTTGTGGGGTATTCTTGATCATGAGGAAGGTGAGAGATCAGCCTAAAACTACACGGGGGCAACTTGTTAATGATCTCAAGGCAGCTGGGACCACAGTCACCAAGAAAACCATTGCTAACATATTACCTCATAAAGGTTTAAAATCTTGAAGTGCTCGCAAGGTCCACCTGCTCAAGAAGGCACATGTGCAGGCCCGTTTGAAGTTTGCCAATGAACACCTGCATGATTCTGTGAGTGATTGGGAGGAGGTGCTGTGGTCAGATGAGACAAAAAAATTTAGGTCATTGGCATTAACTCAACTTGCTGTGTTTGGAGGAAGAGAAATGCTGCCTATTACCCAAAGAACACAGTCCCTACTGTCAAGCATGGAGGTGAAAACATTATGCTTTGGGGGCGTTTCTCTGCTAAGGGCACATGACTACTGCACCGCATCAATGGGAGAATGGATGGAGCCATGTACTGTAAAATCCTGAATGACAACCTCCTTCTCTCTGCCAGGACATTAAAATGGGTTGTGGCTGGGTCTTCCAGGAGGCAATGACCCAAAACATACAGCCAAGGCAACAAAGGAGTGGCTCAAAAAGAATCACATTAAGGTCACGGAGTGGCCTAGTCTGTCTCCAGACCTTAATCCCATGGAAAACTTATGGAGGGAGTTGAAGCTCTGAGTTGCCAAGCGACAGCCTCAAAATCTTAATGATTTAGAGATGATCTGCAAAGAGGAGTGGACAAAATTCCTCCTGACATGTGCACAAACCTCATCATCAACTGCAAAACCGTCTGACTGCTGTGCTTACCAACAAGGGTTTTGCCACCAAGTATTAAGTCTTGTTTGCCAGAGGGATCAAATACTTATTTCTCACTGCAAAGTGTAAATACGTTTATATAATTTATACAATGTGACTTTATGGATTTTATCTTTGATATTCTATTTCTCAATACTAAAAATAAACCTACCCTTAAAATTATAGACTGTTCATGTCTTTGCCAATGGGCAAATTTACAAAAATCAGCAAGGGATCAAATACTTATTTCCCCCACTGTACCTCACTGTTGGTATCAGAAACACTTGGGCTACTTGCACATTGAACAAGTCTGTAGGAACATGTTCATTCCACCAAGAAACTTGAAGACCCAAAAGAGCACAGTGAGGTCAAAAATACTCTGTTGTAAAAAAAAATCACAGTAACAAGCAAGTGCTAGTCAAAAGATGGAAAAAAACAGGGTATTTAGTTAATACTTTTTTTTGCAAAAAAATGTATACTAAGCTGCTCCACAAATCGTCAAGGTATACCCATATAGAGCAGTCCTAACTAGGGTTGAGCGAAACGGGTCGAACATTTTCAAAAGTCGCCGACTTTTGGCTAAGTCGGGGTTTCATGAAACCCGATCCGACCCCTGTGCGGGGTCGGCCATGCGGTACGCGACTTTCGCGCCAAAGTCGCGTTTCAATGACGCGAAAAGCGCCATTTCTCAGCCAATGAAGGTAAACGCAGAGTGTGGGCAGCGTGATGACATAGGTCCTGGTCCCCACCATCTTAGAGAAGGGCATTGCAGTGATTGGCTTGCTGTCTGCGACGTCACAGGGGCTATAAAGAGGCGTTCCCGCCGACCGCCATCTTACTGCTGCTGATCTGAGCTTAGGGAGAGGTTGCTGCCGCTTTGTCAGAAGCAGGGATAGCGTTAGGCAGGGTCCATTAACCACAAAACCGCTTGTGCTGCAGCGATTTGCACTGTCCAACACCACCCTCGGTGTGCAGGGACAGTGGAATTTTTTTTTTTTTTTTTTTTCCCCTCAGCGCTGTAGCTCATTGGGCTGCCCTAGAAGGCTCCCTGATAGCTGCATTGCTGTGTGTACGCCGCTGTGCAAACCAACTGCTTTTTTCAAAGCACAAATCCTCTTGTTCCTTCCTTTCTGCACAGCTATCTTTTTTGTTTGTCCACACTTTTTATTTCATTTGTGCATCAGTCCACTCCTTATTGCTGCCTGCCATACCTGGCTGAGATTACTGCAGGCAGGGAGATAGTAGCTGCCTGCCATACCTGGCTGAGATTACTGCAGGCAGGGAGATAGTAATTGTAGGACATTCCCTGTTTTTTTTTTTTTTTTTTTTTTGGTGGGAGATTAAGATTGGCAATTTGGCATTTCTGCTAGAGTGCCATCCCTGTGTGTGCCATCTCTCTCACATAGTGGGCCATAGAAAGCCTTTTCATTTTTCTGTATTTTTTTTTGTGGGGTGTATAAATTCTCCCTGATAAAAATACAGTGGGAGATTAATATTGGCCTTTGGGCTTGTGTGCCAGTCCTGAGTGTGCCATCTCTCTCACAAATAGTGGGCCATAGAAAGCCTATTTTATTTTTTTTTGGGTTTTATAAATTCTCCCTGAAAAAAAGGGAGATTAATATTGGCCTCTGGGCTTCTGTGCCAGTCCTGAGCGTGCCATCTGTGCCAGTCCTGAGCGTCCCATCTCTCTCACAAATAGTGGGCCATAGAAAGCCTATTTAATTTTTTTTTTGGTTTTATAAATTTTCCCTGAAAAAAGGGAGATTAATATTGGCCTCTGGGCTTGTGTGCCAGTTGTGAGCGTGCCATCTGTGCCAGTCCTGAGCGTGCCATCTCTCTCACAAATAGTGGGCCATAGAAAGCCTATTTAATTTTTTTTTTGGTTTTATAAATTTTCCCTGAAAAAAGGGAGATTAATATTGGCCTCTGGGCTTGTGTGCCAGTTGTGAGCGTGCCATCTGTGCCAGTCCTGAGCGTGCCATCTCTCTCACAAATAGTGGGCCATAGAAAGCCTATTTAAATATTTTTTTGGTTTTATAAATTCTCCCAGAAAAAAAGGGAGATTAATATTGGCCTCTGGGCTTCTGTGCCAGTTGTGAGCGTGCCATCTGTGCCAGTCCTGAGCGTGCCATCTCTCTCACAAATAGTGGGCCATAGAAAGCCTATTTAAATATTTTTTTGGTTTTATAAATTCTCCCAGAAAAAAAGGGAGATTAATATTGGCCTCTGGGCTTCTGTGCCAGTCCTGAGCGTGCCATCTGTGCCAGTCCTGAGCGTCCCATCTCTCTCACAAATAGTGGGCCATAGAAAGCCTATTTTATTTTTTTTTTGGGTTTCAGAAATTCTCCCTGGAAAAAAAAAGGGAGATTAATATTGCCCTTTGGGCTTGTGTGCCAGTACTAAGCGTTCCATCTCTCTCTCTCTCTCAGTCAGTGGGCCATAGAACGCATATTTTTGGTTTTATTTGTTTTCTAAATTCTCCCTGAAAAAATCATTTTATTTTATTTGGTTTCTAAATTCTTCCTGATAAAATCATATTTTTTTTATTATTTTTATTTCTAAAGTCTCCCTGAAAAAAAAAAAAAAAAAAAACAACCAAAAAAACAGTGGGAGATTAATATTGGCCTTTCTGCTTGTGTGCCAGTCTTGACTCCTGGGTGTGCCATCTCTCTCTCTCTCTCTCTCTCTCTCTCTCTCTCTCTCTCTCTCTCTCCAATTGTGGTCCATAGAAAGCCTATATTTTTTTTCCTTGATTTGGGTTCTAAAATCTACCAGAGAAAATAACTACATCAATCATTGGTAGAAAAATATTGGCCTCTGGGTTTGTGTGCCACTCCTGACTCCTGTGTGCGTCATCTCTCAGTCAGTGGGCCATAGAACGCCTATTTTTGGTTTTATTTGTTTTCTAAATTCTCCCTGAAAAAATTATTTTATTTTATTTGGTTTCTAAATTCTTCCTGATAAAATCATATTTTTTTTATTATTTTTTTTTCTAAAGTCTCCCTGAAAAAAAAAAAAAAAAACAGTGGGAGATTAATATTGGCCTTTCTGCTTGTGTGCCAGTCTTGACTCCTGGGTGCGTCATCTCTCAGTCAGTGGGCCATAGAACGCCTATTTTTGGTTTTATTTGTTTTATAAATTCTCCCTGAAAAAATCATTTTATTTTATTTGGTTTCTAAATTCTTCCTGATAAAATCATATTTTTTTTATTATTTTTTTTTCTAAAGTCTCCCTGAAAAAAAAAAAAAAAAAACAACCAAAAAAAACAGTGGGAGATTAATATTGGCCTTTCTGCTTGTGTGCCAGTCTTGACTCCTGGGTGCGTCATCTCTCAGTCAGTGGGCCATAGAACGCCTATTTTTGGTTTTATTTGTTTTCTAAATTCTCCCTGAAAAAATCATTTTATTTTATTTGGTTTCTAAATTCTTCCTGATAAAATCATATTTTTTTTATTATTTTTTTTTCTAAAGTCTCCCTGAAAAAAAAAAAAAAAAAAACAACCAAAAAAAACAGTGGGAGATTAATATTGGCCTTTCTGCTTGTGTGCCAGTCTTGACTCCTGGGTGCGTCATCTCTCAGTCAGTGGGCCATAGAACGCCTATTTTTGGTTTTATTTGTTTTCTAAATTCTCCCTGAAAAAATCATTTTATTTTATTTGGTTTCTAAATTCTTCCTGATAAAATCATATTTTTTTTATTATTTTTTTTTCTAAAGTCTCCCTGAAAAAAAAAAAAAAAAAAACAACCAAAAAAAACAGTGGGAGATTAATATTGGCCTTTCTGCTTGTGTGCCAGTCTTGACTCCTGGGTGTGCCATCTCTCTCTCTCTCTCTCTCCAATTGTGGTCCATAGAAAGCCTACATTTTTTTTCCTTGATTTGGGTTCCAAAATCTACCAGAGAAAATAACTCCATCAATCATTGGTAGAAAAATATTGGCCTCTGGGCTTGTGTGCCACTCCTGATTCCTGTGTGCGTCATCTCTCACTCAGTGGCCCATAGAAAGCATATAGTTTGTTACATTTGTTTTCTAAATTCTCCCTGCAAAAATCTATTTTTTTTTTTTTGGGGGGTTTCTAAAGTGTTCCTGAAAAAAATAAAAATAAAAAAAAAATAATAGTGTGACATTAATATTAACATTTGTGCTTCAGTGACAGTCCTGCGTGTGGGGCATCTCTCTAATTTGCAGCCACCAAAAAAAGAGTGTGTAACATTGGGCCTGATTTTCGCTGTGGTCTCACCAACCTGTAAAGGGGTAGCTAAATCATACAGAAGTTATAGCTCACCGTGTAAGTTGTGTGACTGCAACAAATAACGTTAGTTTGGTTACGTTTTTAAAACAATGAGGAAGTCTAGTGGAAGAGGTCGTGGCCGGGGGCGTTCATTGTCAGCTGGTAATGAGGGTAGTGGTAGTGGTGGAGCATCAGGTGGTCGTGGGGGAAAAAATATTGCACCTAAGTCTGGAGCTGTGGAGCCAGGTTCGTCGTCCGGCTACACAAGGCCTCGAACGCTCCCTTTTCTGGGATTAGGAAAACCGCTTTTAAAGCCGGAGCAGCAAGAGCAAGTTTTGGCTTATCTTGCTGACTCAGCCTCTAGCTCTTTTGCCTCATCTCGTGAAACTGGTAAAAGTAAAAGCAGCGCGTCGTTAGTGGATGTTCACGGTCAGGGACAAGTCACTTCCTTGTCCTCTTCAGCAAAAACAACAACAGAGAAGAATGCAGCAGGCGACACAACGGGTTACTCCATGGAGCTCTTTACACATACCGTCCCTGGCTTAGAAAGTGAAGCAGTTAACAGTCCATGCCCATTACAAATTGAATCTGACATGGAGTGCACTGACGCACAGCCACAGCCAGACTACTATGCTGGTCCTTTGACTCAGACCACAACATTGCCCTCGCAGGGTGCTGATCAAGAATCAGACCCTGATGAGACTATGTTGCCCCATCACGAACGCTATACCACCGAACGACACGGTGACACAGACGAAGTTGCGCAGGAGGTACAAGAAGAGTTATTAGATGACCCAGTTCTTGACCCCGATTGGCAGCCATTGGGGGAACAGGGTGCAGGCGGCAGCAGTTCTGAAGCAGAGGAGGAGGAGGGGCCGCAGCAGGCATCAACATCGCCACAGGTTCCATCTGCCGGGCCCGTATCTTGCCCAAAACGCGTGGCAAAGCCAAAACCTGGTGGAGGACAGCGTGGCCATCCGGTTAAAGCTCAGTCTGCAATGCCTGAAAAGGTATCCGATGCTAGAAAGAGTGCAGTCTGGCATTTTTTTAAACAACATCCAATTGATCAGCGCAAAGTCATCTGTCAAAAATGTTCTACTTCCTTAAGCAGAGGTCAGAATCTGAAAAGTCTCAATACTAGTTGCATGCATAGACATTTAACCACCATGCATTTGAAAGCTTGGACTAACTACCAAACGTCCCTTAAGGTTGTTGCACCCTCGGCCAATGAAGCTAGTCATCAACGCAACATCCCTTCCGGCAGTGTAGGACCACCATTTAGCGCACCACCTGCTGTATCTGTGCAGGTATCTTTGCCAGGCCAAAGCAGTCAGGGTCAGGGAATCACCAGTTTCGTAGTAGGAAACACTGCATCTAGGGCACCGGCGGCAACAATACCATCTCCCACCGTCTCTCAGTCTGCCATGTCCACCGGCACCCCCGCTAGTTCCACGATCTCCAGCTCTCCAGTCCAGCTCACCCTACATGAGACTATGGTTAGAAAAAGGAAATACTTAGCCTCGCATCCGCGTACACAGGGTTTGAACGCCCACATAGCTAGACTAATCTCGTTAGAGATGATGCCCTACCGGTTAGTTGAAAGCGAAGCTTTCAAAGACCTGATGGACTACGCTGTACCACGCTACGAGCTACCCAGTCGACACTTTTTTTCCAGAAAAGCCATCCCAGCCCTCCACCAGCATGTTAAAGAGCGCATCGTCCATGCACTCAGGCAATCTGTGAGCACAAAGGTGCACCTGACAACAGATGCATGGACCAGTAGGCATGGCCAGGGACGTTACGTGTCCATCACGGCACACTGGGTAAATGTGGTGGATTCAGGGTCCACAGGGGACAGCAAGTTTGGGACAGTTCTGCCTAGCCCACGGTCTAGTAAACAGTTGTCTGTAGCCGTTCGCACCCCCTCCTCCTCCTCCTCCTCGTCCTCCTGCAGAAGCAAGAGCTCGTCCACAGACCGCAGTCGCACAAACACTCCATCCGCACCTGCCACTGTTGCACACCAGGTCTCCCATTATGGGGCAGCTACTGGCATACGTCAGCAGGCTGTATTGGCTATGAAGTGTTTGGGCGACAATAGACACACCGCGGAAGTTCTGTCCGAGTTCTTGCAGCAAGAAACGCAGTCGTGGCTGGGCACTGTAGATCTTGAGGCAGGCAAGGTAGTGAGTGATAACGGAAGGAATTTCATGGCTGCCATCTCCCTTTCCCAACTGAAACACATTCCTTGCCTGGCTCACACCTTAAACCTGGTGGTGCAGTGCTTCCTGAAAAGTTATCCGGGGTTATCCGACCTGCTCCTCAAAGTGCGTGGACTTTGCGCACATATCCGCCGTTCGCCTGTACACTCCAGCCGTATGCAGACCTATCAGCGTTCTTTGAACCTTCCCCAGCATCGCCTAATCATAGACGTTGCAACAAGGTGGAACTCAACACTGCACATGCTTCAGAGACTGTGCGAACAGAGGCGGGCTGTTATGTTTTTGTGGGAGGATACACATACACGGGCAGGCAGTAGGATGGCAGACATGGAGTTGTCAGGTGTGCAGTGGTCGAAGATTCAAGACATGTGTCAAGTCCTTCAGTGTTTTGAGGAATGCACACGGCTGGTTAGTGCAGACAACGCCATAATAAGCATGAGCATCCCCCTAATGCGTCTGCTGATGCAAAGTTTGACGCACATAAAGGATCAGGCGTCTGCACCAGAGGAAGAGGAAAGCCTTGATGACAGTCAGCGATTGTCTGGTCAGGGCAGTGTACATGACGAGGTACCGGGCGAAGAGGAGGTGGAGGATGAGGAGGATGATGGGGATGAGTATATTTTTAATGAGGAAGCTTTCCCGGGGGCACGGGAAATTGGTGGCGTGGCAAGGCCGGGTTCTGGTTTTTTGAGGGACACAAGTGACGTAGATTTGCCTGCAACTGCCCCTCAACCAAGCACAACCGCAGATTTGACAACGGGAACTTTGGCCCACATGGCGGATTATGCCTTGCGTATCCTCAAAAGGGACACACGCATTACAAAAATGATGAACGATGACGATTACTGGTTGGCCTGCCTCCTTGATCCTCGCTATAAAGGCAAATTGCAAAATATTATGCCACATGAGAACTTGGAACTAATATTAGCAACAAAACAATCAACTCTTGTTGACCGTTTGCTTCTGGCATTCCCTGCACACAGCGCCCGTGATCGTTCTCACACGAGCTCCAGGGGCCAGCAGACCAGAGGTGTTAGAGGGGCAGAAATCAGAAGTGGCGTTGGACAGAGGGGTTTTCTGACCAGGTTGTGGAGTGATTTTTCTATGACCGCAGACAGGACAGGTACTGCAGCATCAATTCAAAGTGACAGGAGACAACATTTGTCCAGTATGGTTACAAACTATTTTTCATCCCTTATCGACGTTCTCCCTCAACCGTCATTCCCATTTGATTACTGGGCATCCAAATTAGACACCTGGCCAGAATTGGCAGAATATGCATTGCAGGAGCTTGCTTGCCCGGCAGCTAGTGTCCTATCAGAAAGAGTATTCAGTGCTGCAGGTTCAATACTAACAGAAAAAAGGACTCGTCTGGCTACCCAAAATGTAGATGATCTAACCTTCATTAAAATGAACCACAACTGGATTTCAAAATCTTTTGCCCCACCCTGCCCGGCTGACACCTAGCTTTCCTATGAAAAGGTCTTGCCTGTGGACTATTCTGAATGACTTTTCCAATCTCGTAATTTTCTTCACCTGATTGTCCAGCATACGACATGTTTCCACCTCACGAAATGGCCAAACTCCCCACACGGGGCCGTGCTATCGCCACTTTGCGCTTGGACCCTTGAGAGTGCTGTTTGTCTGAAGAGGTGGGTGTGGCCGCTTTTGGTCGACGGCACTGCCACTGGGTCCCTCATAGTACAATAAAGTGTCTCTGGCGGTGGTGGTGCGCACCCAACGTCAGACACACCGTTGTAATATGAGGGGCCCTGTGCCTGTACCGCCGGCCACAAGACAGTTCCCCCCCCCAGCTCAAACAGTGCTCTACCACTAGCAAAATTATCTCTCACAGCTTCACCAATGTGTAGTCTAGCCGCTGACATCCTTCAATGCCTGGCACTGACAATACCATTGTTTTGACATTTTTGTTATGTTAGGCCTTCGAAGCCTGTCTGCGGTCCCTTCTTTCTACAACTACTACACTGACCAGGCCACTGCTGGCCGTGTTACCCTGGAACCAATTTAAAAGTGCCTACAGTCAGCCCAATTTTGTTATGTTAGGCCTTCGAAGACTGTCTGCCGTCACTCCTTCCACTAGACTTCCACTGACCATACACTGCTGCCCATGTACCCCTGGAACCAATTTAAAGTGCCTACAGCCAGCCCAATTTTGTTATGTTAGGCCTTCGAAGCCTGTCTGCGGTCACTCCTTCCACTAGACTTCCACTGACCAGACCACTGCTGCCCGTGTACCCCTGGAACCAATTTAAAAGTGCCTACAGCCAGCCCAAGTTTGTTATGTTAGGCCTTGGAAGCCTGTCTGCGGTCACTCCTTCCACTAGACTTCCACTGACCAGACCACTGCTGCCCGTGTACCCCTGGAACCAATTTAAAAGTGCCTACAGCCAGCCCAAGTTTGTTATGTTAGGCCTTGGAAGCCTGTCTGCGGTCACTCCTTCCACTAGACTTCCACTGACCAGACCACTGCTGCCCGTGTACCCCTGGAACCAATTTAAAAGTGCCTACAGCCAGCCCAAGTTTGTTATGTTAGGCCTTCTAAGCCTGTCTGCGGTCCATTCTTTCAACTACTACTACACTGACCAGGTCACTGCTGCCCGTGTACCCCTGGAACCAATTTAAAATTGCCTACAGCCAGCCCAATTTTTTTATTTTAGGCCTTCGATGCCTGTCTGCGGTCCATTCTTTCAACTACTACTACACTGACCAGGTCACTGCTGTCCGTGTACCCCTGGAACCAATTTAAAATTGCCTACAGCCATGTGTTATTATTTTAGGCCTTCGATGCCTGTCTGCGGTCACTCCTTCCACTAGGCCTCCACTGACCACACCACTGCTGTCCGTGTACCCCTGGAACCAATTTAAAATTGCCTACAGCCATGTGTTATTATTTTAGGCCTTCGATGCCTGTCTGCGGTCACTCCTTCCACTAGGCCTCCACTGACCACACCACTGCTGTCCGTGTACCCCTGGAACCAATTTAAAATTGCCTACAGCCATGTGTTATTATTTTAGGCATTCGATGCCTGTCTGCGGTCCATTTTTTCAACTACTACTACACTGACCAGGTCACTGCTGCCCGTGTACCCCTGGAACCAATTTAAAATTGCCTACAGCCATGTGTTATTATTTTAGGCCTTCGATGCCTGTCTGCGGTCACTCCTTCCACTAGGCCTCCACTGACCACACCACTGCTGTCCGTGTACCCCTGGAACCAATTTAAAATTGCCTACAGCCAGCCCAATTTTTTTATTTTAGGCCTTCGATGCCTGTCTGCGGTCCATTCTTTCAACTACTACTACACTGACCAGGTCACTGCTGCCCGTGTACCCCTGGAACCAATTTAAAATTGCCTACAGCCATGTGTTATTATTTTAGGCCTTCGATGCCTGTCTGCGGTCACTCCTTCCACTAGGCCTCCACTGACCACACCACTGCTGTCCGTGTACCCCTGGAACCAATTTAAAATTGCCTACAGCCATGTGTTATTATTTTAGGCATTCGATGCCTGTCTGCGGTCCATTTTTTCAACTACTACTACACTGACCAGGTCACTGCTGCCCGTGTACCCCTGGAACCAATTTAAAATTGCCTACAGCCATGTGTTATTATTTTAGGCATTCGATGCCTGTCTGCGGTCCATTTTTTCAACTACTACTACACTGACCAGGTCACTGCTGCCCGTGTACCCCTGGAACCAATTTAAAATTGCCTACAGCCATGTGTTATTATTTTAGGCCTTCGATGCCTGTCTGCGGTCACTCCTTCCACTAGGCCTCCACTGACCACACCACTGCTGCCCGTGTACCCCTGGAACCAATTTAAAATTGCCTACAGCCAGCCCAATTTTTTTATTTTAGGCCTTCGATGCCTGTCTGCGGTCCATTCTTTCAACTACTACTACACTGACCAGGTCACTGCTGCCCGTGTACCCCTGGAACCAATTTAAAATTGCCTACAGCCATGTGTTATTATTTTAGGCCTTCGATGCCTGTCTGCGGTCACTCCTTCCACTAGGCCTCCACTGACCACACCACTGCTGTCCGTGTACCCCTGGAACCAATTTAAAATTGCCTACAGCCATGTGTTATTATTTTAGGCCTTCGATGCCTGTCTGCGGTCCATTCTTTCAACTACTACTACACTGACCAGGGCACTGCTGGCCGTGTACCCCTGGAACCAACATCAGAAAATATAAAAATAAGTATTTTGCTTATAAAAAAGAAAATACTGGTGAGATATCAAATGCAGACATTTTAACATTAAAAACAAACACACAACTAAAATCTGGTACAGTACTAAAAATGGCCACCAGCTACAATTACTTTCTCCTGCAAGTAGTTAACTGAAAGTTTTTTTAAATTGAAAACACACATATGGCATCCACCGAGTGTTGTCCTGTCGCGTCTTCTTTATATTATTGCCGAGAAGATGCAAAATAATGAAAATAATAAAATCATTAATTACCAAAATAATAGAGAAAGTCAACACCACATTGCAAATAAACATTCATTCCAAATAAAGAAGCAGGGCGCGTCCGAGGGTGAGTATATACCTAATAAGAATATAATCACCCTCGGACGCGCAATGCTTATTTCCAACAGCCTTCCTTCCTAAGAATCAGCCCTTCCGTCGTGTAGAGAGACGTTGTGTTACACTCCAAGGTGTTCCCCAGGTTGCCTTTCCTGAGCTTCGATCTTCCGGCTCTCGTTTAGTAGTTCTTGGAAACTACTCTGCATTAGGCCTTCAAATTGGGTATGGGGTGTAGAGAGATGGTGTGTTCCACTCCAAGGTGTTCCCCAGGTTGCCTTTCCTGAGCTTCGATCTTCCGGCTCTCGTTTAGTAGTTGTTGGAAACTACGCTGCATTAGGCCTTCAAATTGGGTATGGGGTGTAGCGAGAGGGTGTGTTACACTCCAAGGTGTTCCCCAGGTTGCCTTTCCTGAGCTTCGATCTTCCGGCTCTCGTTTAGTAGTTCTTGGAAACTACACTGCATTAGGCCTTCAAATTGGGTATGGGGTGTAGAGAGAGGGTGTGTTACACTCCAAGGTGTTCCCCAGGTTGCCTTTCCTGAGCTTCGATATTCCGGCTCTCGTTTAGTAGTTGTCGGAAACTACGCTGCATTAGGCCTACAAATTGGGTATGGGGCGTAGAGAGAGGGTGTGTTACACTCCAAGGTGTTCCCCAGGTTGCCTTTCCTGAGCTTCGATATTCCGGCTCTCGTTTAGTAGTTGTCGGAAACTACGCTGCATTAGGCCTACAAATTGGGTATGGGGTGTAGAGAGAGGGTGTGTTACACTCCAAGGTGTTCCCCAGGTTGCCTTTCCTGAGCTTCGATCTTCATGCTCTCGTTTAGTAGTTGTCGGAAACTACGCTGCATTAGGCCTACAAATTGGGTATGGGGTGTAGAGAGAGGGTTTGTTACACTCCAAGGTGTTCCCCAGGTTGCCTTTCCTGAGCTTCGATCTTCCGGCTCTCGTTTAGTAGTTGTTGGAAACTACGCTGCATTAGGCCTTCAAATTGGGTATGGGGTGTAGCGAGAGGGTGTGTTACACTCCAAGGTGTTCCCCAGGTTGCCTTTCCTGAGCTTCGATCTTCCGGCTCTCGTTTAGTAGTTCTTGGAAACTACACTGCATTAGGCCTTCAAATTGGGTATGGGGTGTAGAGAGAGGGTGTGTTACACTCCAAGGTGTTCCCCAGGTTGCCTTTCCTGAGCTTCGATATTCCGGCTCTCGTTTAGTAGTTGTCGGAAACTACGCTGCATTAGGCCTACAAATTGGGTATGGGGTGTAGAGAGAGGGTGTGTTACACTCCAAGGTGTTCCCCAGGTTGCCTTTCCTGAGCTTCGATATTCCGGCTCTCGTTTAGTAGTTGTCGGAAACTACGCTGCATTAGGCCTACAAATTGGGTATGGGGTGTAGAGAGAGGGTGTGTTACACTCCAAGGTGTTCCCCAGGTTGCCTTTCCTGAGCTTCGATCTTCATGCTCTCGTTTAGTAGTTGTCGGAAACTACGCTGCATTAGGCCTACAAATTGGGTATGGGGTGTAGAGAGAGGGTTTGTTACACTCCAAGGTGTTCCCCAGGTTGCCTTTCCTGAGCTTCGATCTTCCGGCTCTCGTTTAGTAGTTGTTGGAAACTACGCTGCATTAGGCCTTCAAATTGGGTATGGGGTGTAGCGAGAGGGTGTGTTACACTCCAAGGTGTTCCCCAGGTTGCCTTTCCTGAGCTTCGATCTTCCGGCTCTCGTTTAGTAGTTCTTGGAAACTACACTGCATTAGACCTTCAAATTGGGTATGGGGTGTAGAGAGAGGGTGTGTTACACTCTAAGGTGTTCCCCAGGTTTCCTTGCCATTGCTTCGGTCTTCCGACTCTCGTTTAGTAGTTGTAGAAAAGTACACTGCATTAGGCCATACAAAATGGGTATGGGGTGGAGAGAGATGGTGTGTTACACTCCAAGGTGTTCCCCAGGTTGCCTTTCCTGAGCTTCTATCTTCAGGCTCTCATTAAATTGTGGTTAAATGGAACAACTGCATTTGGCGTACTAGTTGGTTTGGGGCCTACTATCGGTGTCTGCCACTCCTTGCTGTTCTCCTCCACTGAACAAAGCTGTGCCGCCTGTTTACTACGGTTGCCAATTTTGAACTGCATTTCGACTACTTACTGATTTGGCCCTACTCTCTGTGTCAGCCTCTCATTCCAGTTGTCCTCCACTGCAATGCCCCCTGGTTATTCCTGTGTTACCAATTTTGAACTGCATTTAGCCCACTTTCTTCTTTGGGCCTATATCTGTGTTTCCACTTCATCGTGCCCATTGCCCAGCCAGTGATAGATGAGTCTGCTGGTACATTGACCCATAACGCAACATTCCCCGTGCACGCTACACAACAACATTGTGACCCTGCTGAAAGTCAGGTTGCTCTTCCCGCATACCATACCACCTTACACGGGGACAAAGAGGAAGGTGCAGATGAAAGTGCAGGTTCCTTCATCAGGTGGGGGGAGGAATACTAGTTGGCGACGTCACTGGCACAGGGCCTCTCATAGTACGCAAAAGTGTTGCTGCCGGTGGGAGGCGCCCCCGCCGTGCAAACACACCGCTGTACTTTGAGGGGCCCTGTGCCAGTGCCAATGCCAACGAGTGGGCCCCCCCTGCTTGCTCAGGTTCACAGCACTTGCAAAGTTGAAATACTTACCTCTCCCTGCTCCACTGCCGTGACGTGGTCCAGATTTCCTGGGCCCACTAATTACTTGAACCAGCCCTACCCCCCACAACTTTAGCCAAATGACCCCCAATTTCAAATGCCTTCCAATTATTATAAGGTAAATTACGCTTGACAAGCTTCATTAAGAAGAATGGATGGTTTTGACATTAAAATGGCCACTCTAGGTGTTTTCCTGGCCCCCACTCACTGCCGACTATGCTGCCCCATTGACTTGCATTGGGTTTCGTGTTTCGGTCGATCCCGACTTTACGTCATAATCGGCCGATTTCACTCGACCCGACTTTGGACATAGTCGGGTTTCGCAAAACCCGGCTCGACTCTAAAAAGGTCAAGGTCGCTCAACTCTAGTCCTAACTAATGTATAAAATCCCTATCTGATGTATTTAAAAACCTGATCATCTGTATAGTACCTGTATAAGCAGGGTTCAGAGAGGGAATATCCATGTGGACATGCTGGATGGAACAACTTTAGTGCAAATGACCCACAAAGGAGTCGTGGACTCCCCAGTCTTGTAGAAACAAGACAACAATTATTGAACCAGAAGCACATGGGCTACTTGCACATTGAACAAGTCTGTAGGAACATGTTCACACCACTAAGAAACTTGAAGACACAAAAGAGCACAGTGAGGTCAAAAAAGTATCAACTAAATACCCTGTCTCTTTCCATCTTTTGACTAGCACTTGCTTATTACTGTGATTTTTTTTTTTTACAACAGAGTATTTTTGACCTCGCTGTGCTCTTTTGTGTCTCACTGTTGGTGGGGTTTTTTTTAACATGGTGCGTGTTATGACATTCAAAGAGTTAACTTTTGGTCTCATCTGACCAGACTATATTCTCCCAGTATTTCACAGGCTTGTCTAACCGTTCAGCAATGGAGTCTTGAGTGGTGAGCGTGCATACAGGACATAGAGGTTGCGTGCATTACTTATTTTCTTTTACACAATTGTACCTGCATATTCCAGGTCTTTCTGTAGCTCTCCACAGGTGGTCCTTGTCTTTTGGACAACTGTTCTGATAATTCTTTTCATGCCTCTGATATCTTGCAGGAAGCACCTGGTCATGCTCAGTTTACAATGAAATAATGTTCTTTCCACTTTCGGATAATTGCCCTAAGTGTTCACTGAAAGTTCAGTAGTTTAGAAATTCTTCTGTAACCAATACAATCAGTATGTTTTGCAACAATAAGGTTGTGAAGATCTTGAGACAGCTCACTGGTTATACCCATCATGAAATGTTTCTTGTGCTGCACCTTCTATTTGAGACACCTTTTTATAGGCCACCAGTTGAACCAACTGATATTATTTTTCACTAAGTGGCAAGATTGCTTTCTAATTGCTGACAGATTTCAGCTGGTAACATGACTTTGCGGGACTTTTTTCATCTCTTTCTTCATGTGTTCAATATTTCAATTTCTCATTATTACAGATAACTTATGGCTGCCGTCACACTAGCAGTATTTGGTCAGTATTTTACATCAGTATTCTATTATACTTTTCCTCTAATTGCTCCACTCCTGGTTTTGGCTTACAAATACTGATGTAAAATACTGACCAAATTCTGCTAGTGTGACGGCAGCCTAATTCATGGACTTCTATTGTTTTGATTTCTTTGTCTATGTGGATTGGATGGGTTGTTACCGACATCTGGTGAGAATTTCATTCAAGCATTGGTGATATGTCAATACGTGTTTCACCAGCTGTATGCATCATAGAATTAGATACAAGCCTCAAGTGTCATCTAGTTATAAAATCAAGTCTATTAAAGAAGCACTCCTCCCATCAAAGTTTTTATACTCTTAATATATTGCAGTCATCATATTATATAGCACTGTGTACTTACAATTGCTCATGTTTCCTTTCTACCCAGATGATTCTTCTCTTTTCTCTGCTCTATGTAGAAACAGGAAGTCTCTTGCCCCTGCGGACATCATTCCTCTCCAACTCCAGCTGCTCTCTCCTCCTCCCTGCCATGGACTTTTGCAGTGACTTATGACTTGTACAGGGAAAATTGATCTCCTGTTTCTACACAGAGCTTTGAAGGATTCAGCTAGTCAGTTTTTAGTCACGTAATGTCATAGACCTAATGGAAAAGAAAAGTTATCTGCGTATAAATGCAAAATGAGCAATTGTAATTACACAGTGCTGTATAATATGATGACTGGACTTAAGGTACCGTCACACTAGACGATATCGCTAGCGATCCGTGACGTTGCAGCGTCCTCGCTAGCGATATCATCCAGTGTGACAGGCAGCAGCGATCAGGCCCCTGCTGTGCTGTCGCTGGTCAGGGAAGAAAGTCCAGAACTTTATTTGGTCGCTGGACTCCCCGTAGACATCGCTGAATCGGCGTGTGTGACACCGATTCAGCGATGTCTTCACTGGTAACCAGGGTAAACATCGGGTAACTAAGCGCAGGGCCGCGCTTAGTAACCCGATGTTTACCCTGGTTACCATCCTAAAAGTAAAAAAAAAAACAAACAGTACATACTTACCTAGAGCCGTCTGTCCTCCAGCGCTGTGCTCTGCACTCCTCCTGTACTGGCTGTGAGCGTCGGTCAGCCGGAAAGCAGAGCGGTGACGTCACCGCTCTGCTTTCCGGCCGCTGTGCTCACAGCCAGTACAGGAGGAGTGCAGAGCACAGCGCTGGAGGACAGACGGCTGTAGGTAAGTATGTAGTGTTTGTTTTTTTTACTTTTAGGATGGTAACCAGGGTAAACATCGGGTTACTAAGCGCGGCCCTGCGCTGTTACCCGATGTTTACCCTGGTTACCGGCATCGTTGGTCGCTGGAGAGCGGTCTGTGTGACAGCTCTCCAGCGACCAAACAGCGACGCTGCAGCGATCCGGATCGTTGTCGGTATCGCTGCAGCGTCGCTAAGTGTGACGGTACCTTTATGGTCGTGAGCCAACAATTGTCCAAATTACTTCTGAGCCCCTAGAATCCAATGTGAGCGTCATTTCTGAAGACTATTGTACTTCTTGCACTGTTCACCCAGTTTGGATGTAAATACCCATACAATGTCTGCTGGTGGGGAGCAAGTCACCAGACATGTCCATCATCAGCTTCTTCTCTTTGAATTGGGCTAGGCTGATGGACAGGTCTGGTCACACACTACTGTACCAACAGCCAATGTACAGTTTTTGAGGAACGCTACACCTAATAAGTCCTGGAGAAGAACGTTATAATTGAGAATAAAATTGAGACAAGTTGGAATAAATGTTTTCTATTTGTGAAAAGTCCAGATTGAGGGCAGCAGGTTGATCACCTGAAAACGTCTACTGTGAAGCCATGCTGTTGTGATGGATGCACTACATGGTTTAGCATTGTCTTACTGAAATATACAAGGCCTTACCTGAAATACACACTGGCTGGATGAATCACATGTTCCAACACCTATATAATGCTCTGCTTCAATAGGACCTTTTATAAGTATGCTGCCCATGGCATAGGCACAAATGCAGCCCCATACCATCAGAGATGCCAGATCTGTATGCTGGTACGCTAGCTGGATGGTCCCTCTCTTTGTGAGACTGCAAGAAACAGAGGATATAATAACCTGTATACCAAGCCAACACCCACGATTTATGATACTAATCAGTGAAACAACATGGAGGGTTGCAAGGATGTATAGGGAAAGTTCAGTGCAAGAACAATGCAAATCATATAAAGAGAAAAGCACTAATAGAACCAAAAATACTAAAAGTAAAAAACTTTATTGAAATCACAATAAAACATGTACGGTAATCTGAAAACATGAGAAATATACAGGGAAATGACAATAGTAAGCCAAAAAAAAGATGGGTCCACGGTAGTTTTACAGGCAAAGAGAGTAAAGAACCTCAGGCCAAGTAAACATGTCCGTCGGCTGAAAAGTTCATATGCATAGTGCTATAGAGTATATCAATGTATAGTTACAGAATGATTCCAAAAGTGAAGATACACTGAAAGCACAGAAAATCCATAAAGGCTAGCAGTAGCAGCCATACATAAGAAAAAGTGCAGAGCCAAGGGTCATTAGCATAAAGTGCATAGAGACCTGAGGGATTACCTGTAGAGCCACGCACCCAAGTTCTGTGACGTGGGAGACTCAAATCAAAACTCATGCCAAAAAACTACTTCGTGATACTACAGATTTTCAGAAGAAAACTGTTTACAGATGGAGACGTAGATGGAACATAGATCTCCTTCTGACTCCTCTGTGTCCTCATCGGGTGAGGCATCCGATACTTCCCAGCATTCCATGCGGACTCGTTTCCGTAATACTGGTAAGAGAAAGTGGGAACGGAAACCATCATATAATAACCGTGGCCCTGCTCACATTGAGAAGAGGGATACACTCAAGGTAATTAACCTTTCTGAGCATTTCTTTAGTCCTTATGAAATTTCTCTCCTTACTAAAGGTTTTTCATTCTCACCTAGCATGCGGTTTGATCCCTTTCTGGATCTGAAAGATTTACATATGTTTGCGCGATCCCTGCTTTTTAAGAAATGGCATCATAATGAGGAAATTCAACAAGCTTTTCTATTACCTGAGGAACAACTAGTTTTTTAGGAATTGGAACAGGAACATATTAATCCATCCTTGGTTAAGGTGCCTCCTTCCTTACATCCCAGATCCAGAAAGTTCCCCCCCCCCCTTGTCACTATGTTGATATTTTTGTAAAACTTGTTTCTAATGCTTTTGAACACATTCCTACTACAATTCGACATAATAATCTCTCCCGAGCTGAACAAATTGGTCTTAAGAGACTTAAACAGCTCAAGGACATAGTATTTAAACCAGCTGACAAGGGGGGGGAATGTTGTGATCTGGCCAACTAAACTTTATTTGGCAGAGGCATACCGCCTTCCTAGGGATCCTTCGTCCTATAAGAAGTTGGCACTCAACCCTTTAATTTCTTATAAGGAAGAACTTTGTAAAATACGGCAGAGGGCTGTATCTGATGGTGTAATTACTACACAAGTTCGAGACATCTTGATTACAAAGGACCACTGCATTCCGACACTGTATCTTCTACCAAAGGTTCACAAGAAGCTTCAGAACCCTCTAGGTAGGCCCATCATTTCTGGAGTGTGTGGTCTTACAGAGGGCATTGGAAGGTACATTGATTTGTTCCTTAAGCCCCTGGTGGAGACTATTCCTTCCTACCTTAAAGATACTTCTGATTTTCTTTAAAAAAATTGACTCTGTACATGTTGATGAGGATATGATCCTCATCACATGTGACGTTGAGTCACTTTACACAAATATTTGCCACCAGGATGGATGGTTTGAGAGCTATTTCCCAGTTTGTTTGTTTTTATCCATGACTAGGTTTTCCTCCAGTGACTCTTATTTTTTGGTATTACTTTTGAATTTTCTTTTGACTCACATTTTCTTCTTGTTCAATGGATCCTTCTACCTACAGCTCCAGGGGACAGTCATGGGTGCTACCTGCACACCTTCGTACGCAAATCTGTTCCTGGGGCTGTGGGAGAGGGGTCTATTCTTGTCTGATTAGGGCTCGTCGATGGAGGCAGTCATATTTTTGGGCCCGCTACATCGACGATATTTTCCTGATCTGGCGAGGTACACCTTTTGAGTTGCAGTCTTTTTTTTCATGAGCTGAATGATAATCAGCTTGCCGTATATACTCGAGTATAAGCCGAGATTTTCAGCCCATTTTTTTGGGGCTTAAAGTCCCCCTCTCGGCTTATACTCGAGTCATACCCAGTGGTCGGCAGGGGAGAGGGAGCAGGGGCTGCCTTATCATATTCACCTGCTCCTGGCGCGGTACCTGCAGGTCCCTGGCTCCCCAGCTTCTTCTTGTACTGAGTGGTCACATGGTGCCGCTCATTACAGTAATGAATATGCTGCTCCACCTCACATAGGGGTGGAGCCACATATTCATTACTGTGATGAGTGGTAACGGTGACCGCTCAGTAAAGGAAGAAGCTGCGGCACCGGGGAGCCAGGGACTGCGCCAGGAGCAGGTGAGTATAATGGGGAAGGGGAGCGCTGCGCGATATTCACCTCTCCTCGTTCCAGCGCCGCTCCGTTTTAAGCGTCTTCTGCAGTGACGCTCAGGTCAGAGGGCGCGGTGACGTGGTTAGTGCGCGCCCTCTGCCTGAACATCAGTGCAGAAGACGCTGAAGATGGAGCGGCGCCGGAACAAAGTCAGGTGAATATTAAAAGTGCCGGGGGCCTGAGCGACGGAGAGGTGAGTATGTGATTTTTTTATTTTTTATTGCCGCAACAGCAAATAGGGCAAGTGCCTGTATGGAGCATCTTATGGGGCCGCAACCTTTGTGCAGCACTACATGGGGCAAATATCTTTATGGAGCATCTTATGGGGCCATAATTAACGTTTGTGCAGCATTGTATGGGGCAAATGTCTGTATGGAGTATCTTATGGGGCCATAACGTTTGTGCAGCATTATATGGGGCAAATATCTTTATGGCGCATCTTATGGGTCCATAATTAACGTTTGTGCAGCTTTGTATGGGGCAAATGTCTGTATGGAGTATCTTATGGGGCTATAACGTTTGTGCAGCACTATATGGTGCAAATATCTTTATTGAGCATCTTATGGGGCCATAATTAGCATTTGTGCAGCATTATATTGGGCAAATGTGTCTATGGAGCATCTTATGGGGCCATTATTAACCTTTATGCTGGATTATATGGGGCATATTTTAATATGGAGCATCTTATGGGGCCATCATAAACTTTATGGAGCATTACATGGGGCTCCTGATTCAATATGGATGTTCAAAAACACTTAACCTACTGATGTCTCAATTAATTTTACTTTTATTGGTACCTATTTTTTCTTTTGACATTTACCAATAGCTGCTGCATTTTCCACCCTAGGCTTATACTCGAGTAATTAAGTTTTCCCAGTGTTTTGTGGCAAAATTAGGGGGGTCGGTTTCTACTCGAGTATATACGGTAATATACAT
The DNA here is from genome assembly GCF_032444005.1 of Ranitomeya imitator. Lineage (NCBI taxonomy): Eukaryota > Metazoa > Chordata > Amphibia > Anura > Dendrobatidae > Ranitomeya > Ranitomeya imitator. The sequence continues at coordinate 27,388,747 of NC_091290.1, forward strand.
CTCTTAGAAATTTTGATTTTCATCGGATTGATTTTTCTAGATGTCCTGGTGGAGAGGGGTGTGGATGGCATGTTGCTTGCCAATGCCTTCAGTAAGGATACGGTGGTCAGTTATGTACTTCATGCATCATCGTCCCACCCCACATGATCAATGCTGTTCCTACTGGCCGGTTTCTCTGCATTAAGAGGATTTACTCCTCCAATGAAGCCTTTGAAGTCCATGCTGAGGAAATGAGAAATGACTTCCTGAATCGGGGTTCTAGCAAGAGGAGCATCAAAAAGGCCCATAATAGGGTTTAGAACGCTAACACCCCAACTTCTCTATTCCACTACTAAAATCAAGACCAGTTACCTGGTAAGACTGGTGACTCAGTACTATTCACATTGGAGGGAGACGCAGGATTCAGTGGCTAAATACTGGCCCATACTTCTTGCCGATCCTACTTTGAGGCAATACTTACCATCTCGACCCTAAATTACAGCCCGTAGGTCACAAAATTTGGGTAATCATCAAGTTAGGAGCTATTTAACACCTGTTAAGCCGCCACCCATTTTTCCCATAGAGTCTGCTCCCCATGTTTCTACATGGGGTTGCAGACCCTGTGGGAATTGTGTTGCATGTCCCAATATTGTTTGTGCCAGTCATTTTTCATCTTCTGATGGCAAAGAATTTTTGATCTCCCAAGCAATCTCCTGTTCAACCACTATGGTTGTATACCATGGGATATGCCCATGCAATAAAATTTATGTGGGCCTCACAACACATGCCCTCAAGGTTTGGGCACGAGAGCATGTCCGTGACATTCTGGCGGCTGCCAAAGAAGCCAATGTTGAGTCTCTTAAAACAATTCTTCGACATTTCAAGTTGCATATTTCGTGTGATCCTTCTGGATTCAGAATTAAAGGGATAGATCGGATTGCCACCAGCCTTCGGGGTGGTAATTTGGGTCGTCTGTTGGCACAGAGGGAATCTCGGTGGATTTGGAGGCTCAGAACTATACAACCATATGACCTTAATGAAACGTTGAGTTTTGCTCCTTTCCTCTAATCGCATGTCTCATGTTTTTTAATTGTCATCTGTTTATTTTTCCTTTCCTTTTTTTTTATTTCTGTATAATGTTGTGATTTTAATTGTTCCCTCTATTTATTGTATTTAAATACATTAAGAATAAAAACAAATGTATTAATTAACAGTGTGGTGGTATTTAAAGAATTTCTATAAATATGATATGTAAAATAAATGTATATTAAAAAAAAGTGCTTGTTTGTTTATTAGATTGTGAGCCCTCGCGGGCAGGGTCCTCTCTCCTCCTGTACCAGTTGTGACTTGTGTTGTTCAAGATTATTGTACTTGTTTTTTATTATATATACCCCTGCTCACATGTAAAGCGCCATGGAATAAATGGCGCTATAATAATAGTATGAGAACATGCAGGAATAGCCCATAACATTAAAACTGGCATTCCAAGCTAGTGTAAAGGTACCTTCACACTCAGCGACGCTGCAGCGATACCGACAACGATGTCGATCGCTGCAGCGTCGCTGTTTGGTCGCTGGAGAGCTGTCACACAGACCGCTCTCCAGCGACCAACGATCCCGAGGTCCTCGGGTAACCAGGGTAAACATCGGGTTACTAAGCGCAGGGCCGCGCTTAGTAACCCGATATTTACCCTGGTTACCAGCGTAAAGGTAAAAAAAACAAACACTACATACTTACCTACCGCTGTCTGTCTCCGGCGCTCAGCTTCTCTGCACTCCTCCTGCTCTGGCTGTGAGCGTCGGTCAGCCGGAAAGCAGAGCGGTGACGTCACCGCTCTGCTTTCCGGCCGCTGTGCTCACACAGCCAGTACAGGAGGAGTGCAGAGAAGCTGAGCGCCGGAGACAGACAGCGGTAGGTAAGTATGTAGTGTTTGTTTTTTTTACTTTTACGCTGGTAACCAGGGTAAACATCGGGTTACTAAGCGCGGCCCTGCGCTTAGTAACCCAATGTTTACCCCGGTTACCAGTGAAGACATCGCTGGATCGGTGTCACACACGCCGATCCAGCGATGTCTGCAGGGAGTCCAGCGACGAAATAAAGTTCTGGACTTTCCTCAGCGACCAACGATCTCCCAGCAGAGGCCTGATCGTTGGTCGCTGCCACACATAACGATTTCCTTAACGATATCATTGCTACGTCACACAAAAAGCAACGATATCGTTATGTGTGAAGGTACCTTAAGACAGCAGGACCGAATGAACACACCACCTCACTAATCAGGAGAAGTAGAACAGATCAAGCAAGTAACAAGAGACTTTGTAAATCATTAAATTACAGAGAAGAGAGAACGAGCCCCTGTATACCATTCTCTAGTGCAGACAAAAACAGCAGGAGGAGAATGAATACACCATAGCCCAGCGGAGAACGAATAAGCCACCACCGCCACGGCCATGCGGTACTGGTCATCCGCCTACAACCCACGAACCAACATGTAAAAAATGAACAACTAGACACAATGATGTATAAACAAGTCTATGCAAGGTAATGCCTGAAATAAGAAGGTATGTGTGTATATAATATATGACAATTTATTCAGTAATTAGGAGTTAAAGACAGGTAACCAATAGGACCATAGTGGCAACTGGGAGAAAAAAAATCATATGATAATGTAGCAAGGATGTTAAGGGTAGTGGCTTAAACAGCTGGGAGAAAAAATAGTGGTATGATAGTGTAGCAAGAATATTAAAGATAGTAGCTTAAACGTGTAGTGAATAGCACTACAGTCAATCTCAGAGTTGTCCTAAACACTGTCCGAAACAGCTCGAGCGTCAAGCAGGAGCATCATGCCGATATGGCCGCTACATTGCGAAGTAACGTAAGTTCAAAAAAATTACGGTATGTAATGAATTTATTCCATGGCGCTTTACATGTGAATACGGGGCAAATATAGACAAATACATTAAACATGAGCAAAAAACAAGGCACACAGGTACATATGGAGGGAGGACCCTGCCCGCGAAGGCTCACAGTCTGCAGGTGATGGGTGAGGATACACTAGGAGAGGGTTGTTTTCTGATCATTTTTGAGGTCCATGTAACCACAATTGTGACAGATTGCTGTGATTACATCCTTTTCTGTTGGGTCCTTCCTGGTTGTCTAAGAAAAATCCGGTCATAGACAGGCCAGAGAGATAATGAAGTGGAAAGATTTTTGCAAACATAATTGCCTGTGTACTATTATCTCTAGTGTCAACACAAAAAAACAACAACCATATTTTCAGTTTGATTTTGAGGAGGTGTTTTTTCAAAAGGGGTTTCAAGAACTGCCTCTCTATCGTGTGGTGTTCTGTCAACTTGCTTCCGGGTGCAACGTTGCCCAAGACAAGATTATGCAACCTGTCTGGTCCTGAGAGACGGACTATGAAAGACTATATTTCTTAAGAGTCTTTGCAAGGGACAAATTAGACTTTCATCTTCGCCTGTAGCTGCTGGGTTCTTCTTAGTTGAGAAGAAATAAGGGGGCCTGCGTCTCTGTTTAGATTTATGCAATTTAAATCGGATTATCCGGGACCCATATCCACTTCTAGTTATTTTTTATTTGTTTAATCAGATTATTGGGGAAAAATGGTTCTGCAAATTAGGTCTCAGGGCAGCCTATAATTTGACTAAGGAGGGGAATAAGTGGAAGAAGGCGTTTAACACCTCAGAAGGGCATTATGATAATCTTGTCATGCCTTTTGGTTTGACTAATGCTTCGGCCATGCTCCAACATATCGTTAATGACCTCTCTCGTCACCTCTTGGGTAGATTTGTAGTAGTGTTTCTTGACGATATTTTAATCTACTCTCTCTATCTCAAGTCTCATCAGGTACATGTCATACAGGTGTTACAGGTTCTAAAGGATAATAAACTATGCCAAGTTGGAGATGTGTGTATTTGCCATGCAGGAGGTTCAGTTCTTTGGTTTTCTAGTGTCAGCTGCATGTTTCGGTATGGATCCTGATAAGGTCCGAATGGTCTTGGAATGAAACCTCCCAGAAAATCTGAAAGTATTACAACGTTTTTTGGGGTTTGCAAACTATTTTCAGAAATATATCCGAAAGTTCTATTGCCAAACCTCTCACTGTCAGGACTAGTAAAGGATGGACTTCTAGAGGTAGTCCTCCTGCGCTTGGCAGGCATTTTCTTCTTTGAAGTGATGTTTTCCCATTGCGCCAGTAGTCATCCAATCCAATACTTATCAACCATTTTTAGTCGAGGTTGATGCTTCTGAGGTGGGTGTCGGGGCTGTATTGTCTCAATGGTTGTTGCCTGGTAAATGGCATCCATGTGCCGCCTTCTATAAAAAGTTATTGTCGACCAAAATAAACTGAGATAGGCAATAGGGATCTTTTGGCCATTAAGTTGGCAATTCAGCAATGGCGTAGTTTTTTTTTTTTGGAAGGGGCAGTTCACCTGGTCATAGTCATTCATTACTGATCACAAAAACTTAATGTACCTTGAATCTGCTAAGCATCTTAATCCCAGCTAAAATTGTCTTTGTTTTTAACCAGGTGTAATTTTGTGGTCTCTTGCTGTCCTGGGATTAAGAACGTCAAAGTAGATGCTTTGTCTCGGAGTTTCCCAGGGGGTGGGAGTACTGATGATGATGTTGATCTTATTTTACAAGAAGGGGTGGTCGTCTCAACAGTGTGATCTAAACTTGAAGGTGAGGTATTGAAGGCTCAGGGGGACGCCCCTGCTAGTCTGTCAGGGAAATTTGTTTGAACCTGTATATCTGCGTTTTAGAATTTTGGAGGCACATCATATTTCTGCTCTGGCTTGTCACCCAGGTAGTAAAGCGACCTTTGACATCCTTTCTTGTTGTTTTTGGTGGCCATTGTTGCGTAATGATATAGTAGATTTTGCGTCCTCACATAGTGTCTATGCACATTCCAAGACCGCTCATCACCATCCGTCTGGGGCTCTTTTACCATTAACCATTCCTGACCGTCCATGGATTTCATTTCGGATCTTCCTTTTTCCTCTGGTAAAATGGTTATCTTAGTTGTGGTGGATAGGTTTTAGTAAAATGGCACACTTTATTGCTTTACCTGCTCTCCCTAACGCCAAGCCGCTGGCTCATGTGATTGTCACTGAGATCATGAAGCCTACGGGGTTCCCACCGATGAGGTGTCAGATCGAGGGACCCAATTTGTATCTAAATTTTGGAGGGCGTTTTGTTCCCGTTTAGGGATGCATCTATCCTTTTCCTCAGCATTCCATCCTCAAACTAATGGTCAGGAGACGAGGGCGTCTGGGATTAGGCGTTCAGGAATGCTTAAACCAACGTTTGGAGACATACCTCAGATGTTTTGTGAGATAACCGGGAGGAATAGTTTTCTTCTCTACTGCTGGCTGAGTTTGCTTTGAACAATCGTCGTAGCAAGTGCACTCGTAAGTCGCCTTTTGGCTTCCATCTACAATTCTGTATCTTCATTAAAGATGAGTCTTCTGGGGGGGAACAATTTTCTTTGCGCTCCTCTGTGCGGTAAGGGATTCAGAATAATTTTAAAGATGATGGAGGACAAATACAAAAGTATGACTGATAAGAAACGATTGTCAGGTCCAGACCTGGGGGTGAATGATTAGTATGTCTGTCTTTAACCTTCGTCAGACTGCATAATTTTACAACGTTAACAGGCTGCAGAGGTACAATTGTACCTTCATATATATTTTATTGAAATTTGGCCAATATATTCTGGACCAAAACTGCAGAGATGTCACGAAATTTCAGCCCTCTACGGCTTTTTGAAAAAAAGTTATTGCAATTTTAAAACGGAATAGTTACAATTGTACCTACTCAGCCAGACGAAGGTTAAACTTAAAAGCTCCTTCTTGAAAATTAGGTCCTAGATTTATTGGTCCTTGATAAGATAGTTGACGTAATTAACCCTATAGCTTTTCATCTTGAACTTCCTCCGACTCTCAAGATCCATAATGTTTTCCACAGGTCCTTGCTCAAAAATTTGTTGCGCCTGTGGAACCTTCACTTTTGACACCACCACCGGTTATTATTGATGGCAATTTATAATTTCAGGGAGCGAAAATCGATTCCTGTGTGGTTTGCTGCTCTATACAGTACCTGGTACATTGGAAGGAGTATGGTCTGGAGGAGAAGATGTTGTTGCCGGCATCTGAGGTTAATGCCGGAAGGTTGATACGGTCTTCTCATTTGGCGCAACCGAATAAACCTGGTCCTGAGGCACCTTGTAGAAGGGGGGGGGGGGTGCTATCATGAGTGGGTCACATCCTCCTGGGAGATCTGGGGTTAGAAAGTCCCTACCTATTTTGAATTGCAGATCTTCCACTTAGCTGATGTTTGTGTTTCAGATTAGGCTATGTGCATACGATGCGTTTTTGCGGCTTTTTTTACACTCGTAAATGGTCCAAAAACGCAATGGACTACTAAAGTAAGGTAAATCAATGGCAATCCTGAAGTGTTATGCACATGATCAGTAAATTTCCTTCTGCATTTGTAGCGTTTTTTTTCTGCAGCATGTCAATTCTTTTTGTGTTTCTGCAGCATTTTTGACTCATTGACTTCAATGGAGTCAGTCAAATCTGCAGCAAAAACGCAGGTGTAAAAAGGTTGTGTATTTGCTGCAGATCTGCTGCCAAAAACACTGAGTTGTCAAAGGAAATGTGAGAAGGCGGAAAAGTGTGTGGGTGGAGAATGTGTGTCTGTATGCAACGAACAGCCCATAGTGATTGTACTTGGGTGTCGTCTAATGGGACTACTACTCCCATCTAGCTATGTCTTTTGTCACATATAACAGAGACAGCGTGAGCCAATGATAGGGGAGGAACAGTCTCCTCATCCGGCGCCTGTGTTCAATTGTAAAAGAAACCAATACATTTACAAAATTATATACATATTCTCATACAAAATACATACCGAACTCCTAATCCCCGATGCCCGTGTCTCCTGCAAACATTAAAAAATAATAAACCAACATATACTCGCCTTGCAGGAGACGAGGGAGTCGGGGATGAGGCGTTCAGTAAGTATGGTAAATTTAAATTCAAAGGAGTCTGATTTCAAGTCAAGTACTTTATTCTGGGTGTCGGTGTTTCTATACAAAATCACTATGGGGTTAGTAATGAATGTGTCTTATAGACGCCTCTCCATTACTAACCTGTGGGATTGATGTCACCTGACAATACAAAGGTGACATCAACCCCCACAAATATGAACCCCACTTGCCACCGTTACAGGGCATGTGGGAAGAGCGATGCTAAGCATCAGAATTAACGCATCTTATAAGATGCGCCATTTTTAGGGTGGCTGAGAGCTGATGTTTTTAGCCTGGGGGATGCCAATTTCCATGGCCCCTTCCCAAGCTATTAATATCAGCCCGCAGCTGTCTGCCTAGCCTTTGCTGATTCGATATTATAGGGGGACCCCCATGCTAATTTTTTATCCTGGTGTCCCCATATAAAATGGCCAGTAAAGGCTAAGCAAACAGCTGTGAGTGATATTAATAGCCTGGGAACCTTTTGGGTATTGGCTCCTTCCCAGATTATTAACATCAGCCCTCACCCGTCAGCTTTCCCTCTGCTGGTTATGAAAATTATGAGGGAGCCCAGACAATTTTTTTTTTTTTTTTGAAAAATAAACAGATATTGCATTTCATGCAAATTTTTGACAGTTGCTGTTTTGTTACAGCATACAGTATGTAGGTTAATTATGTTAATACTCCTACATAGGCTGGTCACTGCGTGTGTGTGTCTTTATTTAATATTACTGAGGGTATCTGGCTGAAGAGGTTAAACAAGGAAATTACATCACAATTTTTTTTTTTTAATATATCTTTATTTAGCTTTATGGAGTTTCAAAAACGCACGTATTCAGCTGCGTTTTTCTGCCAAGACATGCAGAAACCTTGCAGAAATTTCTGCAAGCAAACACGCAATGTGCCCACATAGCCTTAAATGGATTTAGCTTCTTTGGTGCTGAAGAGGTTAATGACCCTTTCTATTCTGGTTAGAAGCTTGCATCTCCATCTCACAGCTGTTCCTGACCTGGTCATTTCCTCCACTATAAAATCTGGTCAGACCTTCTCTTCCTTGCCAGTGAAAGCTTTGCTTCCTAGCTCCTTGGAGATGCTGTGCTAAATTGGAGATCATTGTTGTTACTAGTGATTGTTGCGTGTTGTTCTTGGGTGTATGCTTTCCTCATTGTCCTATTCCCATTTGGTTGGTACTTTCCGATCCTTCCCTAAATACCTCTCTACCCCTTTAGGTGAATGTTTTTGTGTGTTTGTTGCCCAAACCTTCTCACCATTAGGCCACATTCACACGTTCCTTTTTATCCTGCGGGTTTTCCCGCAGCGGATTTGATAAATCTGCAGGGCAAACCCGCTGCGGTTATCACTGCAGATTTATCGCGGTTCGTCCTGCGGGTTCCGCTGCGGGATTTACCCCTACTATTGATGCTGCATATGCAGCAATATGCAGCATTAATAGTAGTGTTAAAAATAATAAAATCATGATGATATACTCACCCTCTGACGTCCCGATCTCCTCGGCGCTGCAGGCGGCGGTCCGGTTCCAAAGATGCTGTGCGACTAGGACCTTCGGTGACGTCACGGTCATGTGACCGCGACGTCACCGAAGGTCCTGGTCGCATAGAAAACCTGAGACCGGATGGCCGCGTGCATCGCTTAGACTTCAGCGGTGAGTATATCATGATTTTTTATTTAATTCTTTTTTTTTTAATACAAATATGGTTCCCGGGGCCTGGAGGAGAGTCTCCTCTCCTCCACCCCGGGTATAACCCGCACATTATCCGCATTACTTCCCGCATGGTGGGCACAGCCCCATGCGGGAAGTAAGCGGATCAATGCATTTCTATGGGTGCAGAATCGCTGCGATTCTGCACAAAGAAGTGACATGGTCCTTCTTTTTTTCCGCAGCAATTCAGCGCGTTTTTTTTCGGGTTTTTCCGCATTATGTGCACTGCGGTTTCTGTTTTCCATAGGGTAACATTGTACTGTACCCTGCATGGAAAACAGCTGCGGACCCGCAGCGGCAAAATCGCCGCGGTTCCGCAGTAAAAACCGCATAGTGTGAACATGGCCTTAGAGGTACCTTTTGGAGCAGGGATAGTTAGGGCCCCAGTCCTAGGAATGGTTTAGGGCCTTTTTCCCTAATCATGTACAGTCACTGCGTGACACTTGAATTTCATGGTTGTGGAGGGTATAAGTTTTGTAGTTTTATTAAACCTGTCAATTTAATCACAATTTTACACCCAATAAAAAGATTTGTAAGGACCTCGAGATGTTCATCAGGGCCAGCAGGGATCAGATATTTGGCAGAATAAAGGCTTCCATATGACTGTGTGAGTTTCATTCCTATGTAGATCAGGTAGGAAATGGCCCATTTAATGAATGCGTACATTGCACACTTGTCATCGGTATCCTGGGCACCGTTTCTCCTTCCCCCCTGGGTCGGCTGCCCTCTGGTGTGCTGCTCTTCGAGTTTTGCAAGTTGCCCGAAGCTTATCAATGACCTCATCTAACCGAATCCTATTTAGGGCCCATTTAGACACAGACCTTGAGTCTTGGAATTAAGACTCCTAGGCCTATATTTGGTTTGCTCCACCATCTGTGCTTTTTGTATTTGTGCTTGCATTCAACCTCGCTGCATTCCACTTCATCCTTCCTGTGTGCCAAGTCCTCACAGCCTACATGCCTTTCTGCTTCCTACATCAATGCCCAGGGTCCGTCTGTCCACCTGTACCTGAGGCTTAGAGGATCCTCCTCATCTGGTGAACCCAAAAGTGCACAGTATTGTAACGAGTTTTAGTGTCCACACTAGTGATGAGCGAGTGTACTCATTACTCGGGCTTTCCCGAGCACGCTCGGGTGGTCTCCGAGTATTTGTCTGCTCTGAGATTTAGTTTTCCTCGCAGCAGTTGGATGATTTGCGACTATTAGACATGTTGATTACATGTGGGGATTCCCTAGCAACCAGGCAACCCCCACATGTACTCAGCCTGGCTAATAGCTGTAAACCATTCAGCTGAGGTGATAAACGAAATCTCCGAGCAGTCATAAATTCTCAGAGAGTTGGAGGTCACCCGAGCATGCTGGGGAAAACCCGAGCAACGAGAACACTCGCTCATCACTAGTCAACACCAAAAATACGAGAAATGTTTGAAAGCCGAAACTCTCTTCCTATTAATTTCTGTCTAAAACCATTTTGCTGGTCACATGTTAATTCTTTTGGGAGTTTTTTCATTCTTGTTTTCCCCCGTCTTCAGATTGTGAATAATATTTGGCAGAAAAGGTGCATGTTACCAGAAGCTCTGCTCCAAACTGAGCACTGTGCAATACAAGGGCTGTGAAGAACACTTAAGAGAAACTCTTCAAAAATTTCCTGAAGCCTTTTCTACTAGAAAAGTCATTGCTTGACTGTCTCAAAAAGCCTCAGTGTGGACATAGCTTTGAAGAGATCATTAGGTTTCCAAAGAGACAGTTTGTTTTGGCTAAGAGAGATCCATGTGGCAAGAACACTTTTTTTTTTCCAGCACCACTGGAGGTAGGCCTACCTTGACCTATGGACAGGATCACAGAGAGGTTAAAAGGCTTCTCCCACCTCCACCCTCCAGTGTTTTATTTTTTTATTTTTTTGTCAGTATTTTTTTTTTACTACCCCAACGGGATAGTTATATGATAGGTTGCACCTAGAGTGAAGATATCCTGTGGAGCTTCGTTGTTTGGACTGCGGGGGTGGGATTGGGGGTCTTGGACTTCCCTCTGTCAAGCAGTCTGGCCCTGACACTCGTCTGGATAGAGGTCCCTCAGCTATTAGTAGCTGTACCAGTATGGATTCTGAGGGATTGGGGGTCTCTGCCTTCCCTCCCCCCTGTCAAATGGTCCGTGACCGGTACCGCTCTGAGAGAGGTCCCTCAGCCAACAGTCAGCCTGTGCATCACCTGCCATAATGCAGCACTCCTGATGTGGTGCCGCTTGCCTCCATGCTGGGCTCTCGGCATTACCAGCTCCCCCTGTTCTTCTAAAGGATGTGGAGCCAGCACAGGTAAGTGCACGGTGTAATGTTGTGTTGAAGGCTAGGTCTCTCGGCTGGGGTAGGCCTCTAGGCTGATGCTAGCCTCATGTCTGGATGCTGAAGCTGGGCCTAGAGCAGGGGTGTCAAACTGCATTCCTCGAGGGACTCAGACCATGCGTGTTTTCAAGATTTCCTTTGCATTACACAAGGTGGTGGAATCATTCTTTGCAGGTGATTAAATGATCACCTGTGCAATACAAGGAAATCCTGAAAACATGACCTGTTTGCGGCCCTCGAGGAATGCAGTTTGACACCCCTGGCCTAGAGCATCATGTGAAGATGTTTGATTTCAGATACGCAGCTAGACCTGGGGCTTCCAGGCTATAGTTAGGCTGCATGTATGGGCTACATCTCATGATTTCACTTCAGTTAGTCATGGCTGCACAGGGCATTATGATTGGGCTTCAAAGTTTGGCTTATGCCAAGCATGTTTACCATTTTTTTTTTTGTTTAACTGTTCTTCACTGTTCTCTGCAGCTTAAAGGCTGTGTGCCCACGTTCAGGATTTTTAGCGTTTTTTGTCGGTTTTCCGCTGCAAAAACACTAAAAAAACCGCTTACATTAAGCATCCCATATTTAGAATGCATTCCGCAATTTTTGTGCCCATGCTGTGCTTTTCCGCAAAAAAAGTATCGCGGGGAAAAAAACACAGCATTTTCATTAATTTTGCGGAATTTCTGCGGATTTGCCGATATATTATTGCATTGGGAAGCTCCGGAAAAAAAAAAACGAGAAAAATCAGCGAGACAAATGCAATAAAACCGCAAGTGGTTTTCCTGCAAAAGGAGTCCAGTTTTGTTCAGGAAAATTCTGCAAACAATCCTGAACATAGGCACAAAGCCTAAGGGTATGTGCACATGTTGCAGATTTGCCTGTGGATTTTTCCGCGCTGAATCTGCATCTCTTTGCAGAAAACGCATGTAAAAATCCGCTCGGTTTTGGTGCATTTTTTTATGTGTTTTTTGAAAGCTAAATAAAGATCTATTATTGAACAAAAAGATTTGTGATTTAATTTCTTGTCCAACCTCCTCTTTTACATTTGTCCAACCCACACTCCATTACACATGGATAGATAGATAGATATGGGATAGATAGATCTATCGATCTATATAGATCTATACCTCTCATTCCTTCTATCTATCATCTATCTCCTTCCTTCTATCTATAGATAGAAGGAATGAGAGATAAAAAGATCGATAGATGTATGTATAGATAGATAGATAGATAATAGCAAGGCCGATTTTTATTAATGAACAATATGTTTAGTTTTGATAAAAAACTGGAAAAAAAATGGTGTGGGCTCCCGCAAATTTTCTGCGCCATAGGGGGAAAGCCAACGGCCGGTGGCCAATATTTGTATCCTGGGAAGGGGGTAATACTCGTGGCCCCTTCCCATGGTATGAATATCAGCTCGCCGCTGTCTGCATAGCCTTTACTGGCTATTAAAATAGGTGGACTCCCCCCAAAAAATTACTTGGGGTCCCCCTATATTTTATAGCCAGAAAGGCTGCACAGACAGCTGCGGGCTGATATTCATAGCCTAGGAAGAGGCCATGGATATTGCCCCCCCCCCAGCTACAAATACCAGCTCCCAGCCGCCCCAGAAATGGCGCATCTGTAAGATGCGCCAATTCCGGCACTTAGCCTCTCTTCCCACTCCCTGTAGATGTGGCATATGGGGTAATAAGGGGTTAATGTCACCTTTGTATTGTAAGGTGACAATCATTAAGCCTGGTTAATAATGGAGAGGCGTCGATAAGACACCTATCCATTACTAATCCTATAGCAGTGAAAGAGTTAAAAAAAAAGACACCGCCAGAAAAAAAGTTTTAATATTCTTAATTTCACCATACTTAGGCCTCTTTCACACTTCCATCTTTTTCCTCCCGTCAAAGTCAGAGGAATGTTTTTTCTGAACGTCAGAAAATCGGTCAGCGACGGGTCTTGCGCTGTCCATCGTTGGCTATAATGGAAGCCTATGGATGCAGGATCTGTCGCTGACGGTCAAACAGGAATCCAGCGACGTATCACGTTTTTTCATGCTGTGCATGCCTGGAACAATTTTTCAAGTCCGGAAAAGTCTCTCTCTCTCTCTCTCTCACTCTCTCTCTCTCTCTTTCTCTTTCTCTTTCTCTTTCTTTTTTTTCTCTCTTTCTCTCTTTCTTTCTCTCTCTCTCTTTCTCTCGCTTTCTCTCTTTCTTTCTTTCGCTCTCTCTCTCTCTCTTTCTCTCTCTCTTTCTCCTACGCAGCAGTGCCTCAAGTGAGAGTATGAACTATACTGTACTCACGGCGGCGGAGGGATACAGTGCGGAAAGATAACTTCCGTCATTGTATCCCGGAGCCCCTGGAGAGCGGTCGCATCAGCTGATGTTGCAGCTCTCCACGGGAGATCATCGTGGGACAATTGTATTAATTGGATTATGTCGGACACAGGGAGTATGTTGTTGGTTTGTTATTTTAATTTTTTTCAGGTGAGCAAGGTCTTCAGGCATTAAGTGTAGATGGTGAGTATCTCCATATATATAAATATATATGTACTGTATGTGTTTTTTTTTTTTCTACATTCAACACATTAGCCGGATGATGGGACTAGTACTGTCCAATCACTGGCTATTGTGTCAATCATTGTCACTGTAGCAGGCAGCTAAACCGCAGATATTTTTTACATCTGCGGTTTTGCTGCGGATGTGCCTTACTCAATGCAAGTCAGATGCATTGGAGATGCAATGCAAGCTGCAGATCCGCACAAAGAATTGACATACTGCGGAAAACCCCTCGCTTCAAATCCACACATTTTTTTCCGCAGCATGTGCACAGTGTTTTTGAATTTCCATAGGTTTACATGGTACTGTACACCGCATGGAAAACTGCTGCGGATCCGCAGGGCCAAATCCGCAATGTGTGCACTAGGGTGCCAAGGAAAAATTAACTTTGCAAATTGGTAAGTCTTACCCCTCAAATTTGTTCCTTTTGGCCTAAGGATTCACCGTGTAAAATATGTTGACATTAAATTTAGATTTACCACTTGCTCAAGGCTTGTGAATTATTCCATCTTTCTCATTTTCCACAATATTGTTCACACAATAACCACTCAGTTTGTCATCATATCTTTAACTGGATATACTATTTATAATTCAAAAAACATAGAATGGCAGTAAGCATTCTATTACAGTAAAATATGCATTACACAATTATGTACATTGTACACACATTTGGTATCGCTGCATTCAGAAACGCCCGATCTAGCAAAATATAAAATCAATTAATCTGATCGGTAAACGGCATAACATACCATACATAACGGGGGATATGCATGACGATAAATACTAAACAAACATTTAAAACTGCAATATGATGTGGGAAAGGCTACAGAATTTTCTGGGTTAATTGTGAGGCTCGTGATGGAGGCAAAGCGCGACATTCAACCACTATATGTAGATGTGCCCTAACATACATATGTGAATTTTAGAATCATAGACGGTAATGTAAAGTCATCCACTATTTACAGTTACCTATGTTAAAGAATTGCAATGGATCTGTTATAAAAGAAAAAAAAAAGCCAGATGCTATTTATGCGGTATCCGTTTTTTGGTTTTTTTTTGTACACCAATATACTTGAACGATTGTCATGCAATTTAAGAGTGCAGAAGTGCGTGTGTGTGTTTGATCAACCAGATTTGGTTGGTGGGAAAAAAAAATCACTCATTCGCACTGCCCCATTGAATAACATTGGTCTGACTGTTGTCTGTTTTTCTTTTTTTTTTTTTTTTTATTTCTCTCCCGGACAGGACTCTGACCAAAAAAAATATGGTCATGTGAACTAGCCCTTATAAATTCCTACATTCATTTTGACCAGCACATAAACTTATGATCTCCATTAATTATTAATGAGGAATGCCGGGAAAAAAAATGTGAAAAACAGCCTAATTGCTTTTTATGCATTCACCCATTATGAATATGTAGAACGATTATATGCTTCTTAAAGGGAATCTGTCAGTAAGATTTCACCCACCAAACTATTTGTACATGTGGCTTTTTCAATGACCATGTCCAGCAATATCTTTACATGTCCAGCAATATCTTTACATGTCCAGCAATATATTTACATGTCCAGTCCCATTCCTCTGTTACTGGGAATTCGGGGTTTGAATTGATATGCAAATGAGGCTGAAGAGCTATGGTAGATCTGAAGCTTCTGTCACTCCAGCTCTATTCCCCGCCCACCACTGCCTCCTCCTACTAGACTGATGGCTCCTTTGCCTGAAGTCACACTGCATGGAGGCTGACAGTGGAGCAGGAGGAGGTGGCGATGCTGGGTGACGAGTAACAGAGTCTTCAGATCTACAGTAGCTCTTCAGCCTCATTTGCATATCAATTCAAACTCTGATTTCTCAGCAAGGAACCATTGGACTGGTCATGTAAAGGTATTTCTGAACTCGTCATTGACAGAGCTACATGCACATGTAAGTAGTTTGAGGGTGATCGGTAGGAGTCTAGATCAGCATGGTTCCGACTGCTGGGACCCCTACTGATTGCCAGAAGGGGCTCCCTTATCACTGCTAGTACAAACCCAACAGTGTGCCTTGTTCAGCCGCCCCTTCAGTGATTCTATGGGAGTGGTGGAGTGCCGCACTCTGCTTTCACAGCAGACCCATAGGGATCTGCGTGCCCCATTCTGGCAATTGGGGTTTCTAACAGTCAGATTCCCACTGATCTAGAAGTTATCGCTTAAATCATGGATATGTAATAATTTGGAACACCCAATAAATCCTATGGGTCGCAAGGTGGGGCCTATATGTATAAGGCTGGAGTCAGACACAACGTATAAAAATACGGTCCATGTTTTATGAACCAAATACGCAGAAATGTTCCCTGAAAAGTGATCCGTATGCCCTCTTTTGGCAAGGTGTGGCTGTGTATTTTGCGCATGTAAACCTCCGTATGGTGAGATTTTCTCGCCGGCTTGCAAAATGGACATAGAAGGATCCATGGGCTCAAATATTCGTGAAAACATATACAGATATATATATATATATATATATATATATATATATATATATATATATATATATATATATATATATATACCTACTATATAATTGTCTAAGGGTCACTTCCGTCTGTCTGCCTGTCCTTCTGTCACGGTTATTCATTCGCTGATTGGTCTCGCCAGCTGCCTGTCATGGCTGCCGCGACCAATCAGCGACGGGCACAGTCCGGAAGAAAATTTCCGCTCCTTATTCCCCGCAGTCAGTGCCTGTCGCCCGCATACTCCCCTCCGGTCACCGCTAACACAGGGTTAATGCCGACGGTAACGGACCGCGTTAACGACACTGCTTTAAGGGGTCCGCTGGATGATGTTATGGCAGCTAGATGGTATACCTTCCCACAGGTGAAGTATGTCCCCAGGGCTTCCCAGTGTGTAGATGGTGGTATGGTGAAAGGCGCAGAGAAGGAGGACACAAGGTTGCAGTCTCTTTACCTTTACTGAAGACTTCAGTATCCACAGTCCAGAGCACCAGACCACAGGGCAGGCAGAGTCCGGCCGGTTTGGAGGCAAGTCCAGAGTCCCCTTGTTCAGGTGGAAATCAGTAGCCTTCCCTTGTGCTGCGGTGGTGTAGTCCCTTACTGCCTATGGCTTCACATAAGGGTCTCACAGATGCGATGTTTCGCTCTCTCTGTCCCCCATATAGGATAGGACAAAACCTGTATGACTGGTGACTTGAGCCTGTTTATAGGGTCTCTTAGATAACCAGGCTCTGTGGGTGTCACCGTGCCTCCTGGGTGTAGGTGCGGACAGGTAACCTGCAATTAGCTGTCCTGCCGGTCTCTGAAATAAGGCGTAGAGGTCCTTACTCCCTCGGTGTTCCGGCCACCAGGGTTCTGAGCCTCAGAAGGAGGCAGCCTGTTCGGGGCTGGTCCCCTTCTGGTATACTCTCCTTTGCTTCAACTTCCTTCACGCTTGCTGCAATACAACTCTGCCTTTCAATGTCTCTTTCTGGGAGCTGCAGCTCTGAGGGCATGCACAGCTCCGTTGACCCTCTGTCCTCCTCAGATGGCTGTCTGGAACTAGCTGAGCTGAGCTCAGCCAGCAACTAACTTCTGTCTGGAACTGACTGACTTTCCCTACAGACTACCAGTTATATATATGTGGGGAGTGACCTAGTAAATAAGAGCAAAAGCTCCCCCTGGTGGCCTGGAGTGTGAATGTGTTGCATGTTTGTGATACCTGGATGCAGTTATCCTTTCTTGCCTCCCAATGTAGCATCACCCTCCCCTGGAGGAAAGCAGTACCACTGTGACGACCAGGACCCTGGGGCGCCACACACCGCTGCGTATTTCTCGCAAGTCACACGCATGGTCCGTGTGTAATCTGTATTTTTCTCGCCCCCATAGACTTTCATTGGTGGATTTTTTGTGCAATACACTGACAAGCGCAGCATGCTGCGATTTTCTCAGCCCGTAAAATACGGCCAAAAAATATACGGCGGATCGGAGCTGCCCCATAGAGAAACATTGGTCCGAGGGCAATGCGTTGTTTTTGCGCCTCTCATACGTCCGTATTTCTCTCTACACTGTGTACAGAATTATTAGGCAAGTTGTATTTTAGGGAATTATTTTTATTATTGATCAACTATGTTATATCGACCCAAAAGACTCATTAATATCAAAGCTTAATATTTTTGGAAGTTGGAGTTGGTTTTTTTAAGATTTGGCTATCTTAGGAGGATATCTGTTTGTGCAGGAAACTATTACTGTGCAGAATTATTAGGCAACTTAATAAAAACCAAATATGTTCCCATCTCAGTTGTTTATTTTCACCAGGTAAACCAATATAACTGCACAAAATTTAGAAATAAACATTTCTGACATGCAAAAACAAAACCCCCAAATATTAGTGCCCAATATAGCCAACTTTCTTTATGATGACACTAACAGCCTTCCATCCATAGATTCTATCAGTTGCTTGATCTGTTTACGACCAACATTGCGTGCAGCGGCCACCACAGCCTCCAGATACTGTTCCGAGAGGTGGACTGTTTCCCTCCCTGTAGATCTCACATTTTATGAGGGACCACAGGTTCTCTATGGGGTTCAGATCAGGTGAACAAGGGGGCCATGTCATTATTATTTTTTCTTTGAGACCTTTACTGGCCAGTCACGCTGTGGAGTAGTTGGAGGCATGTGATGGAGCATTGTCCTGCATGAAAATCCTGTTTTTCTTGAACGATACCGACTTCTTCCTGTACCACTACTTGAAGAAGTTGTCTTCCAGAAACTGGCAGTAGTTCTGGGAGTTGAGCTTCACTCCATCCTCAACCCGAGAAGGTCCCACAAGTTCATCTTTGATGATACCAGCCCATACCAGTCCCCCACCTCCACCTTGCTGGCGCCTGAGTCGGAGTGGAGCTCTCTGTCCTTTACTGATCCAGCCTCTGGCCCATCCATCTGGCCCATCAAGAGTCTCTCATTTCATCAGTCCATAAAACATTTGAAAAGTCAGTCTTAAGATATTTCTTGGCCCAGTCTTGACGTTTTATCTTATGTTTCTTGTTCAAAGGTGGTCGTTTTTCAGCCTTCCCTACCTTGGCCATGTCCCTGAGTATCGCACACCTTGTGCTTTTTGTTACTTCAGTAACGTTGCAGCTCTGAAATATGGCAAAACTGGTGGCAAATGGCATCTTGGCAGCTTCACGCTTGATTTTCTTCAATTCATGGGCAGTTATTTTGCACCGTTTTTGCCCAACACGCTTCTTGCGACCCTGTTGGCTCTTTGCCATGAAATGCTTGATTGTTCGGTGATCTCGTTTCAAAAGCTTGGCAATTTCAAGACTACTGCATCCCTCTGCAAGACATCTCACAATTTTGGACTTTTCAGAGCCCGTCAAATCTCTCTTCTGACCCATTTTGCCAAAGGAAAGGAAGTTGCCTAATAATTAAGCGCACCTTATATAGGGTTTTGATGTCATTAGACAACACCCCTCCTCATTACAGAGATGCACATCACAAGATTTACTTAATTGGTAGTTGTCTCTCAAGCCTGAACAGCCTGGAGTAGGACAACATGTATAAAAAGTATCATGTGATCAAAATACAACTTGTCTAATAATTCTGAACATAGTGTAGTGTGACGCCGGCCTAAGATTTATTTGTTTTTGTTTTTTCAAGCAGATCACACAGATGTTTACTTGAAGTGATTTTTTGAGAATTTGGAGGCCAAGCCGTCACCTTGATCTTTCATGATCCTCAAACCATTCTCGAATATTTCTTGCTCTGTAGCATTAGCCTAAAGAAAGAGGTCACAGCCATTGGGGATTGCTATTGCTATGGGGGGGTACGTGGTCTACAAGAATGTTTAATTAGATAGTATGTGTTTTAAAGCCCTGACTCTTATTAGAAGATCGTTGACCTATCTGTTAATTTTGTTGGGATTGGCCAGCCATCTGATGTGTATGGAGTAGCTATCAGATTTCTCCCAACAGATGATGCTTGTGGGCAGAAGGATGGGGCAGTTGCAATTTCTACCCTTCTTGATTTTCATTATTATTTAGTTTCTAGTTACCTAGCTGATCCTGCAAAAAAAAAAAAAAAGAAAAGTGTACTTGAGGCCCAAATCATCATTGGCGTTTTTTTTTATTATTTGTAATGACTTTCTTTCTTTGTCTTGTGGCATTCATTGATGTTTTTGCGCAAAATTCTACAAAATGGCACTTTCCCTAAAAATGCTCTTTTTGTCTATAACTTTTTGTTTTTGTGACTTTTTAACTCCAAAATAGGCACATGTTCCTCTAAGTGTTGAAAGCTTTGCGCCAAAATTTCAGGCGTAGCTAAAATTAGTTTGTGGGGTGAGGGTGTACCGGGGTAACATTTAGTAATAAAACTTAGCATCTTTTTAAAAAGTTGCAATTGAGGAATCAACCGAAAACATCTAGAATCTAGTGATGAGCGAACGTCCTCGGATAAGGAGTTATCAGAACATGCTCGGGTGCTATCCGAGAGTCTTCGGCGTGCTCAAATAATATGTTCAAGTCCCCGCGGCTTCATGTCTCACGGCTGTTAGACAACTACAACACATGCGTGGGATTGTCTATGGTAAATCTCTGCTGAGTGATACAGTTGTCTCGTGTCTGGCTTACATCTCAGTCTGTTTTGACACTCGTAACATTGTGAACACGACCCCGTCACTTTGATAGACACCTTTACCGAGCGAGCTGTCAAAGTGGCTCACTGTGGACCGAGCAGTGACTGTACAAACTCCTGCAGCTCCCGGGAGGAATATCCCTGTTTTTCTTGAAACCTGTTCTAGTCTATGGGTCTCTTTACACGTCCATGCATTTTTGAAGACCCTGTGTCTGAAAAAAAAAATCAGACACTTCTGCTTTTTTTTTTTTTTAATTAGCTTCACGCATTAAATTGACCCATACTAGTTTATCGTTAATAAGTTAATAAGCAAATTATTTATTTTCCTAAGCTTAAAGTTACTGACACATGGGCCAACTCAAATCCTAAACACTGACTCTCGTACTATTTTATGCATACGTAAAAATATTTGACGTCTCAATGAGGTCTACAAGCTGCAGATTAACCCGATATCTGCAGGTTTTTAGCATTAGGGGAAATAAGTTCCTTTTACCTGGAGTTTTGGGATGACTGGACAGAGAGCTTCAAGGAGGGGGCTGAAAGATTGATTTATAGCAAACTCGGGGCGCAGTGAGATGGCCGCATAACTGGCACGAGGGTCGCAATGCAGTGCATGGACTGGCCATATAACTGGCAGGAGGGTCGCAACGCAATGCACAGGCTGGCCATATAACTGGCAGGAGGGTCGCAACGCAATGCCCAGGCTGGCCATATAACTGGCAGGAGGGTCGCAACACAATGCACAGGCTGGCCGTATAACTGGCAGGAGGGTCGCAACACAGCGCACGGACTGGCTATATAACTGGCAGTAGGGTTGCGACTCAGTGCACAGACTGGCTATATAACTAGCAGTAGGGTTGCGACGCAGTGCACGGACTGGCAATGTAACTGGCACAACGATTGCAAGACCATGAACAGACTGGCCATTGGCTCTCCCAAGCATGACTGCTGCATAGAAAAACATGCTGCCGCACTACGGTCACGAAAACCAGCCGGACAGTCTGTGCATTGTGTTGCGATCCTCGACCGAGTTATACAGCCACCTGACTCTTCCCTGACAGTGAGAGTTGTAGCTGATGATAATGGAGAGGGTGATTAGCTTGAGCGTAATAGGCCAGACTATGCAACATGAAGACCATTTTGGGATTGAACCTGCAGTGTTTGGTGAGAAGCCTTGTTTTGTAGTAGGAAGTGTTAAAGCCTGACATTAAAGGGAACTTGTCATGTCCAAAAAAATGCTACAGTATTTACATTCAGATATGTGGTTAATCTGCAGGTAGTGGTGGGCTGTGTATTTAGTGTAGACTAAATACTGTTTTGTTTTTTCCTTCATGCTGTTTTTTTTTTTATGCAGAAAACCTGCTGTGTCTAACTGACAAAGCAAAGCGGATGTGATTGAAAGCTGATGTTGAATTGTGGGTTGTTTGATGTTTTTTTTTCCCTATAGGTTTCTAAGATTAGCCTGAAAAAAATGTATTAAACAGTTGTTTAAAAGCATATTCACAGCTTTTCAGTACTAAAAAAGCTGCAATCAAAACGCTGCTTCAAATCTGAACCAAAAGAGAAGATTATGATCACGTATTTTGGTGCAGAAACCATGCATAAGGCTTCTTTTACACTTACCGTGGTTTTTACACACAGACACACACAGACAGCTCTCCAGCGACCAACGATGCCGAGGTCCCCGGTAACCAGGGTAAACATCGGGTTACTAAGCGCAGGGCCGCGCTTAGTAACCCGATGTTTACCCTGGTTACCAGCGTAAACGTTAAAAAAACAAACACTACATACTTACCTTCAGCTGTCTGTCCTCCGGTGCTCTGCTTTCCTCTGCACTGTCAGCGCCGGTCAGCCGGAAAGCAGAGCGGTGACATCAGCGCTCTGCTTTCCGGCTGGCTGGCGCTGACACAGGATGCAGGAGGAGTGCAGAGAAGCAGAGCGCCGGGGACAGACAGCTGAAGGTAAGTATGTAGTGTTTGTTTTTTTAACGTTTACGCTGGTAACCAGGGTAAACATCGGGTTGCTAAGCGCGGCCCTGCGCTTAGTAACCCGATGTTTACCCTGGTTACCAGTGAAGACATCGCTGGTTCGGTGTCACACACGCCGATCCAGCGATGTCAGCGGGAAGTCCAGCGACGAAATAAAGTTCTGGACTTTCCTCAGCGACCAACGATCTCCCAGCAGGGGCCTGATCGTTGGTCGCTGTCACACATAACGATTTCCTTAACGATATCGTTGCTACGTCACAAACAGCAACTATATCGTTAACAATATCGTTATGTGTGAAGGTACCTTAAGAAGAGAAAGTGGCCAAGCACAGGCCAGGACTTCCCATATTTTAGTGCAGTGTCCCTCCATCCTGACTGCTGGATCATATTACAACAGCACTAATGGGAAAGTTTACAGGAGTGAAGGGGGGAGAGGATTGCGGACTTTTTTTTTTTTTTTTAAGGAAGCACAGGAGAGAACGAGGCTGAAGTTGTTTTCTTATTCGTCAAATTCTTATTCTGCAATTGAAACTGCATCAAAGTGGGCAAACTCACAATCTTCACGGATTTGAATAAGTAAATGATGTTTTTAAGGGATTAATACACTGTGTGCAGAATTATTAGGCAAGTTGTATTTTGATCGCATGATAATTTTTATACATGTTGTCCTACTCCAAGCTGTTCAGACTTGAGAGCCAACTACCAATTATGTAAATCAGGTGATGTGCATCTCTGTAATGAGGAGGGGTGTTGTCTAATGACATCAAAACCCTATATAAGGTGTGCTTAATTATTAGGCAACTTCCTTTCCTTTGGAAAAATGGGTCAAAAGAGAGATTTGAAGGGCTCTATAAAGTCCAAAATTGTGAGCTGTCTTGCAGAGGGATGCAGCAGTCTTGAAATTGCCAAACTTTTGAAGCGTGATCACCGAACAATCAAGCGTTTCATGGCAAATAGCCAACAGGGTCGCAAGAGGAGTGTTGGGCAAAAAAAGCGCAAAATAACTGCCCATAAATTGAGGAAAATCAAGCGTGAAGCTGCCAAGATGCCATTTGCCACCAGTTTTGCCATATGTCAGAGCTGCAACGTTACTGGAGTAACAAAAAGCACAAGGTGTGCGATACTCAGGGACATGGACAAGGTAAGGAAGGCTGAAAAACGACCACCTTTGAGCAAGAAGCAAGCTAAAACGTCAAGACTAGGCTAAGAAATATCTTAAGACTGACTTTCCAAAGGTTTTATGGACTGATGAAATGAGAGTAACTCTTGATGGACCAGATGGATGGGCCAGAGGCTGGATCAGTAAAGGGCAGAGAGCTCCACTCCGACTCAGACCCCAGCAAGGTGGAGGTGGGGGACTGGTATGGGCTGGTATCATCCAACATGAACTTGTGGGACCTTTTCCGGTTGAGGATGGAGTGAAGCTCAACTCCCAGACCTACTGCCAGTTTCTGGAAGACAACTTCCTCAAGCAGTGGTACAGGAAGAAGTCTGTATCGCTCAAGAAAAACATGATTTTCATGCTGGACAATGCTCCATCACATGCCTCCTACTACTCCACAGCGTGGCTGACCAGTAAAGGTCTCAAAGAAGAAAAAATAATGACATGGCCCCCTTGTTCACCTGATCCATAGAGAACCTGTGGTCCCTCATAAAATGTGAGATCTACAGGGAGGGAAACAGTCCACCTCTCGGAACCATGTCTGGAGGCTGTGGCGGCTGCTGCACGCAATGTTGGTCGTAAACAGATGAAGCAACTGACAGAATCTATGGATGGAGGCTGCTGAGTGTCATCATAAAGAAAGGTGGCTATATTGGTCACTAATTTTTTGGGGTTTTGTTTTTGCATGTCAGAAATGATTGTTTCTAAATTTGTGCAGTTATATTGGTTTACCTGGTGAAAATAAACTAGTGAGATGGGAATATATTTGGTTTTTATTAAGTTGCCTAATAATTCTGCACAGTAATAGTTACCTGCACAAACAGATATCCTCCTAAGATAGCCAAATCTAAAAAAAAACCACTCCAACTTCCAAAAGTATTAAGCTTTGATGTTTGAGTCTTTTGGGTTGATTGAGAACATAGTTGTTGATCAATAAGAAAAATAATCCTCTAAAATACAACTTGCCTAATAATTCTGCACACAGTGTAATTTTATCATTTTTTGTAGCTGTTTATAAGTGTATTCACATCAGGGTGCCTCACTGCATTGTATGTTATTATTGTGATGTTTATTTTTTGTTGTTAAACCTATAAAAAAAAACAGAAAGGAAAAATTTGTCGAATAAGAAACTGGACGAATAAGGCTGGGTTCACATTGCGTTGGTGCAGTCCGTTCAACGCATGCGTTAAACGGACTGCACCAACACTAGTGCCTTTTAAAGATCACGTCATGCGATAGCGCAGATGCTCCACCTACGCTATCGGTGACAGACCTGCAAACGCTTCAGCCCGCGTCCGAGGGTCCATCACAGAATGACGGCACATCGCTAACGCGTGCCGATTATGAAATGCGTTAGTGGCAGTCAGAGGGTGCGCTAATGCATCCGTTACATAGCGTTAGTGCCGCTATGTAACGGATGCCGTCAGGGCATTGCCATTGACGCAATGTGAACCCGGCCTAAGAAATTGGCCGAATAAGAAACCAACTTCAGCCTCGTCAGGAGAGATGATGATCTTATGATTTGGTGGTGGTGAGGATTGTCCAAGTGTTGAGACCTTTACTGCTGCTGAGAACGTGCTTCTACCATGTTCTGTGCAGAACGGAGTGGTGTCGGAGCATGCGCACTACCACTCCATTGAATCTCTGGGGTCTGCCACAGAAATGTTGCCCTTCATCAGCTCCAGAGAGAATGAATGTAGCGGTTGCGTGGACGCTCGGCCACTGCTTCATCCCGTAGGAGAATGTTAGAGTTCTCTTACCAAGGTCAGAATGTGATCACTTGTCCTGTGAAGACCGAGGATGCTGGTTGAGGTGATCTTACAGCGCTGCCTATAAACTTCCAGTCCAGGTGGAGAAAAGTAGGTTTTAAAAACTTTATTTGCTACGCGTTTCGGAGCAGGTCCTGCTGCTTCTTCAGGCCGACATACAGCATGTGTGATGGTTACAAGCGTTTAAGATTGGGGATGATGTTGCAGTGGTTTGGATTTTTTTTTTTTATACAGCCATTCTGTTTAGCTACTATCCATTTGAAGGTATCAGCTATGAGGTTTTTAGTATAATGCTTCTCTTTATACTTAAAAAAATAAAAACATTTGGGCCTGTTGGAGAAAATCAACCTTCTCCATACAGTTTTTTTTTTTATCCTTCTATTTTGCCCATATGGAATGTTCGTCATCCATTTTGGCCGTTGAACTCTAAAGGCCCCTTCACATTTAAGGCCCCGTCACACATAGCGAGATCGCTGCTGAGTCACAAGTTTTGTGACGCAACAGCGATCTCAGTAGCGATCTCGCTATGTGTGACACGTACCAGTGATCAGGCCCCTGCTGTGAGATCGCTGGTCGTGTCGGAATGGCCTGGGCCATTTTTTGATCGTTGAGGTCCCGCTGACATCGCTGAATCGGCGTGTGTGACGCCGATTCAGCGATGTCTTCGCTGGTAACCAGGGTAAACATCGGGTAACTAAGCGCAGGGCCGCGCTTAGTAACCCGATGTTTACCCTGGTTACCATCGTTAAAGTAAAAAAAACAACCACTACATACTTACCTACCGCTGTCTGTCCCCGGCGCTCTGCTTCTCTGCTCTGGCTGTGAGCGCCGGTCAGCCGGAAAGCAGAGCGGTGACATCACCGCTCTGCTTTCCGGCCGCTGTGCTCACAGCCAGACCAGAGAAGCAGAGCGCCGGGGACAGACAGCGGTAGGTAAGTATGTAGTGGTTGTTTTTTTTTACTTTAACGATGGTAACCAGGGTAAACATCGGGTTACTAAGCGCGGCCCTGCGCTTAGTTACCCGATGTTTACCATGGTTACCAGTGAAGACATCGCTGGATCGGTGTCACACACGCCGATCCAGCAATGTCTGCAGGGAGTCCAGCGACCAAATAAAGTTCTGGACTTTGTTCAGCGACCAACGATCTCCCAGCAGGGGCCTGATCGTTGGTCGCTGTCATACATAACGATTTCATTAACGATATCGTTGCTACGTCACAAAATGCAACAATATCGTTAACAATATCGTTGTGTGAAGGTACCTTAACTTTTAAAAAACCTTGAAGTTTGAATAGTGTCCTGTGGAACCTTCGAGCTAAATCTAGGAACTCAATTCTTGTAGAGGAACACTTGTGTGAAAAATTGAGTGTTTCTATTGAGATTATGGAGAAATAGTTCTGCCTCTTGTGAAGTACTTGTCCATATGATGAACAGGTCATATATAAATCTTGAACTGGGTGCAAATATCATCCCCATCGCACAGCCCCCAACTGATGGTAGGCCATACCCTCGATAGAAAAAAACTGTCCTGTGCCTAGGTGATAACCTTCAATGTTTGGATTGGGATTAACCTTTTAAAGAAGCAGGATGTCTTGCAGCTGCTGCTTAGTGGAGGGGCCTTTGACCAGAAGTTGGGCCCGCTCCGATGCTGCAGACTGACTCCAGGGGTGACCAGTGTCATGCAAGCCGCAGGAGAGGCGGTGTCGACACTGGAGGAGACTATAGCTGCTATTATTTTACTTAGTGATTGAGAAAGAGTTGTCTGCAAGCGTGTAATAATCGCTGTCACAGAGGGTGTGACCAGGCATGTGCGCGAGGGGGTCCCATCGACATCAAATTCGGCACTGGCTGTGGGTCCAAGGATTCCTATTCAGCTGAAATGTATTGCCGCGCCGAGAACTGCCAACTTCCTGCACCGCAGTACACGCCGCCATCCGAACAGAGGCTGACAGCTGCCATTGGCATGCCTGTCATGGGAGGCGCATGGCAGTGACGTGCGCCGGGCAAGCTGCTGTCAGCTCCTGTGCCCCCTTTAGAAGAGGTTGTCGTGCCTCGGGGGAAGGCGATGAGGAACATTACTGGAAAGGACTCATGTCGGGGGACATTATACCAGGAAGGGGCCAGGATGGGGAACATTAAATCAAGAATGTGCTCAAGATAGGGAATTTTCTACCAGGATGGGGGACATTATATCATGATGGGGCACTAGATAAGGGAACATGGGTACTAAAAAGGTTTCAAGACGTGGGTCGTTATAGCAGGAAAGGGTGCACAATAGGGAATATTATTACAGGAAGGTGCCAGCATGGGGGGGGACAACATTATATGGGGGGAGGGGGGGGTGAGAAGGTGTCTTTATAGGATCTAGGTTGCTTCAATGGCCTATACATCTGACCAGCATGGAGGTGTGGGCCCAGGTCCAAATTTTGCACTCTGGCCCGGCAGACTCTAATTACAGCACTGATTGTCCGAGTGTTGAACAACTCTTTAAGTAACCTTCTCTATTACTGGTTGTGTGCGGATTCATTTTCTCCTGGAATCAGTGATAATGGCAGGAGCCGCCTGCTGTGCACTATTCTGATCCGCCAAACACACCAGTTTAGAGCATGCTGCACTATTTTGCATCCTGTGCACTTACACATTAACCAACATTGCCATAGCATTAAGCGAAAATCTGGCCGTCTGCATGATAACCCATACCGCTGCGTGCCATACAGACTATTTGTGACCTATGAAATCCTTACGATACCGACCTTGTTCTATTCTCCTACAGATGTCCTGTACGCTACACTTTTATCCCAAGAATCTGAATTTGCTCCTAGGAAGCTGTATTTCCTGGTCAGGATTTCCTACTCGTTCGGACACAGGTTCTCCCTAAATGTACAGTCAGATTTGTGAAGATTTCATTTTGGTCTGTGTGCGCTTCTCACCCGTGTAATATTGCTGCCCAATGGTCTCAGCTTCCCTGAGTGACATATACTTTCTACTACTGGATGTCAGTATACTGTGATTACTGTAAATTGGGTACAGTAGTACAAAGCAGGATGTGCTGTAAATGTTTTCATAAGAATTTGGCAAAGTTATGAAATGTCCTATAAGGGTATGTTCACACGTTCCTGATTTCCATCCTTTTTTTCAGGACTAAAAACCGCAGCTCTTTGCAGAAAACGCAGGTCCTTTTTTTGGTGCGTTTTTTGATGCGTTTTTTTTATGCAGTTTTCTATGCAGAGTCTGTGTGTTTTCTAGGAAGTTTTTTAGGGTTAAAATGGCTGAAAATACCCTAACCCTACCCCTACCCCTAACCCTACCCCTAACCCTAACTCTACCCCTAACCCTACCCCTAACCCTAACCCTATTCTAACCTTAGTGGAAAAAAAAAAAATTCTTAATTTTTTTATTGTCCCTACCTATGGGGGTGACAAAGGGGGGGGGGGGGGGGGAGGGTGTCATTTACTATTTTTTTTATTTTGATCACTGAGATAGGTTATATCAGATTCGGCGGGCGCACTACGCATGCGCCCGCCATTTTGCAAGATGGCGGCGCCCAGGGAGAAGACGGCCGGACGGACACCGGGAGGCCGGGTAAGTATAAGGGGGGGAGATTAGGACACGGGGGGGTGGCATCGGAGCACGGGGGGGGGGGCATCGGAGCACGGGGAGGGGCATCGGAGCATGGGGGGTGGGATCGGGGCAGCCACACTCCGCCCACGCACTTCCGCCCGCTTCCTCGCACTTCCTGCTGCAGCGGTTCGGCACCACAAACCGCAATAAAACCCGCAGATATATTTTTGATCTGCGGGTTTTACTGCGGGTTTGACCTCACAATGGAGGTCTATTGGTGCAGAACCGCTGCGGCTCCGAAAAAAGAAGTGACATGGTACTTCTTTTTTCCCGCAGCTATTCAGCGCGTTTTTTTTCTGAATTTCAGGATCGTGTGCACAGTGGTTCCTGTTTTCCATAGGGTACATTGTACTGTACCCTGCATGGAAAACAGCTGCGGAACCGCAGAAAAAAACGCACTGTGTGAACATGGCCTAAATGTCTGTTCTGTTCCTGATATCAGGATCTTGGCGTTTAGTTGAGATGAATCTGTGCTGCACTTTATGTACATGTTCCGCAGTGATCAGTGCTGTGGAGTAGTAGATGAGATGAATCTGTGCTGCATTTTATGTACATGCTCAGTAGTGACTAGTGCTGTGGACTTGGAGATGAGATGAATTTGTGCTGCACTTTATGTACATGCTCAGTAGTGAGGCAGTACTCTGGAGTCGGAGATGAATCTGTGCTGCATTTTATGTACATGCTCAGTAGTGAGGCAGTACTCTGGAGTCGGAGATGAATCTGTACTGCACTTTATGTACATGCTAAGTAGTGAGGCAGTAATCTGGAGTCGGAGATGAATCTGTGCTGCATTTTATGTACATGCTCAGTAGTGAGGCAGTACTCTGGAGTCGGAGATGAATCTGTGCTGCACTTTATGTACATGCTCAGTAGTGAGGCAGTACTCTGGAGTCGGAGATGAATCTGTACTGCACTTTATGTACATGCTAAGTAGTGAGGCAGTAATCTGGAGTCGGAGATGAATCTGTGCTGCATTTTATGTACATGCTCAGTAGTGAGGCAGTACTCTGGAGTCGGAGATGAATCTGTACTGCACTTTATGTACATGCTCAGTAGTGAGGCAGTACTCTGGAGTCAGAGATGAGATGAATTTGTGCTGCACTTTATGTACATACTCAGTAGTGACCCAGTACTCTGGAGTCAGAGATGAGATGAATTTGTGCTGCACTTTATGTACATGCTCAGTAGTGACCAGTACTGTGGAGTCGGAGTTGAGATGAATCTGTGCTGCGCTTTAGGGTACCGTCTCACAGTGGCACTTTGATGGCTACGACGGCACGATCCGTAACGCTCCAGCATCGCTCCAATATCGCTCCAGCGTCGTAGACTGCGGTCACACTTCGCAATGCACGACGCTGGAGCGATAATTTCATGACGTGTTTGCGATGTAGAAGCCGTTGGTTACTATGCGCACATCGTATACAATATCGTGCACACCTTTGTTACACCATGCGATCATGCCGCCACAGCGGGACACTAGACGACGAAAGAAAGTTTCAAACGATCTGCTACGACGTACGATTCTCAGCGGGGTCCCTGATCGCAGGAGCGTGTCAGACACAGCGAGATCGTAACTATATCGCTGGAACGTCACGAATCGTGCCGTCGTAGCGATCAAAATGCCACTGTGTGACGGTACCCTTATGTACATGCTCCGCAGTGATCAGTGCTGTGGAGTCAGAGTTGAGATGAATCTGTGCTGCACTTTATGTACATGCTAAGTAGTGACCCAGTACTCTGGAGTCAGAGGTCTGACTTACAGATTCCACGTTCCTGGCAGCGACACTCAGATTTCTGCAGTCATATTGCTGCAGACTTCTCTGGTAAAATATAAGCTGCATTTTGGTCAATACGAACAACAAAGACAGTTTCTCTTGGACACTTTTGAGAAGTCTGTCCCATTATTTGTTGCAGCCCGGAGCTACATTCATGAAGCTGCAACATGTCCGCTACAAACGCAAGCATAAACATTTCCCCCTTCAAAACACTGGCAAATATGGCTCTGTATAATTTTATTTTAGTTTTTCTGTGTTTGAATGATGTTCTGCTGTAAATGCATCTTGTTTTTTTTTTTTTTTTTTTTTTTCACTCTGTAGTTTAGTGCTTTACCTTCTAAAAACGTCATGATTTTTCAGTAAAATTCAATTTATCAGGCACCTGGTGGTCCGGAAATACGGGTCAGTCAGTATGAGAGGTTTTTAGTTCAATGCTGGGAGCCTCAGGAAA
This sequence comes from Ranitomeya imitator, assembly GCF_032444005.1. Classification (NCBI taxonomy): domain Eukaryota; kingdom Metazoa; phylum Chordata; class Amphibia; order Anura; family Dendrobatidae; genus Ranitomeya; species Ranitomeya imitator. The sequence goes on from NC_091290.1 coordinate 27,419,747, forward strand.
ATGTCCTGATGTCAAGGCGATGGCAGGAAGGTAGCGCACCTGAAGAAAGCTCTTGAGGCCTTCATAGTGACGTGGGAAGCGGAGACCCCAGCTCTAAGAGATGTTGGGGGTGGCCGACCAGGAGTAGAAGCAGCACTCGTCCCTGGCTCATGGTGGGTCTGGAGAGATGTCTAAGCAATTATTACCTACTGGTGATGAGCGACCAGGCTGGGATAAGGTGTTATCTGAGCATGCTTGTGCCAACAGTGTGTCTTTGGTGTGCCCGAATAATATGATCCAGTCCCCGCGGCTGTTCGACAGCCACAACACATGCATCGATTGCTAACACATGCATCAATTGCCGGTTTGTTAGGTGATCACTGCATGCGCTGGGGCTGTCGAACAGCCGCGGGGACTTGAACATTGAGTATCGTCGGCGTGCTCGAATAGTATTAGCATCCAAGCATGCTGTGATGACCCAAAAGAAGAAAATGTCCAGCTTCACCGAATCCGTGAAAAAAAGTTTTCTTTATTCACAAACTTGAACATGGAGGATACAAACTTCAGCACAAACCATATGGGTGAGAATCTCAACGCGTTTCTGGAGACTAAGCTCCCTTAATCATGACACTGGCGCTGACTGGAGGGACCAATCAGCGACGCGGGATTTCGTTAGGGTACCGTCACACTATACCATTTCGATCGCTACGACGGTACGATTCGTGACGTTCCAGCGATATCGTTACGATCTCGCTGTGTCTGACACGCAGCAGCGATCAGGGATCCTGCTGAGAATCGTACGTCGTAGCAGATCGTTTAGAACTTTCTTTCATCGCTGGATCTCCCACTGTCATCGCTAAATCGGTGTGTGTGACACCGATCTAGCGATGCGATCCAGCGATGCGTTCGCTTGTAACCAGGGTAAACATCGGGTAACTAAGCACAGGACCGCGCTTAGTAACCCGATGTTTACCCTGGTTACAAGCGTAAAACTAAAAAAAAACAAACAGCACATACTTACATTCTGGTGTCCGTCAGGTCCCTTGCCGTCTGCTTCCCGCACTGTGACTGCCGGCCGTAAAGTGAAAGCAGAGCACAGCGGCTGTGCTTTCACTTTACGGCCGGCAGTCAGTGAGTGCGGGAAGCAGACGGCAAGGGACCTGACGGACACCAGAATGTAAGTATGTGCTGTTTGTTTTTTTTTTAGTTTTACGCTTGTAACCAGGGTAAACATCGGGTTACTAAGCGCGGTCCTGCGCTTAGTTACCCGATGTTTACCCTGGTTACCCGGGGACCTCGGCATCGTTGGTCGCTGGAGAGCTGTCTGTGTGACGGCTCCCCAGCGACCACACTACGATTTACCTACGATCACGACCAGGTCATATCGCTGGTCGTGATCGTAGGTAAATCGTATAGTGTGACGGTACCCTTACAGACAGAAAGACAAGCAGACGGAAGTACCCCTTATTATATAGATAATTAAGTACACCACATTAGAAGTGACGCAGCTGAAAGTACCTGGGATCTTGTAGTCCTGATGTGAATTGGGGATCTTTATCTTGTCCGTGGTCATTATAAATAGACAGGTTTTACATTTTTTCTGATTGCAAGCAAAGGTACCTGCAGCTGTTGGAGAGGACAGGGAGCTTCTGGCAATGATGCTTCTTAGATTTGGGGCTGCCTAAAACAGTAGTGGGGGGTCTGGGAACATGGATTGTAATCGGGCATCTTTTTGCAGTAAAGGTTGTAATTTCCGTGCAGCTCCCCTTAGCACCTCCAGATTTGGATTGTAGGTGACTACTAGAGGTACCCGGTTATTTTCTTCTTTAGCTTTGTAATGTAGCAGGTGATTCCTTGATATTCTGGTGGCTCTTGTGATCTGGTTTTCGATTGTTCTTGGATGGTAGCCCTGATTCAAAAAGGTCTTTCTGAGGTGACCAAGGTGTTCATCCCTATCCATTGGCTTGGAACATATACGATTGTATCTGATGGCTTGGCTGTAGACAATGGAGTTTTTTATGTGTTTTGGATGGAAACTGTCCCATTTAAGATATGTTGGACGGTCGATTGGCTTCTGATACAGGGATGTCTCTATTTTATTGTTCTGCAGCTTAATGATGGTGTCCAAAAAGTTAATTTCAGTACAGGAGTAGTTGAGTGTCAAGTTGATGGTAGGATGAAACTGATTAAACTGTTCATGGAACGTCTTTAGCTGTGGCTCAGACTCCGTCCAGATGATTAAGATGTCATCAATGTAGCGGTAGTAGGCCAGAGGCCTGATGGGACATGAGGAGAAAAAGTCGCTTTCAAGCTTGGCCATGAAAAGATTTGCATACTGCGGGGCCATTTTACTTTTCATTGCGGTGCCAGTCTCCTGTAGATAGATCTTCTTGTCAAATTCAAATTTTATCGTTTAGGGTATGTGCACATGTTGCGGATCCGCAGCGTTTTTTTGCGGTGCAGAAACGCTGCAGATCCGCAATTGATTTACAGTACAATGTAAATCAATGAGAGAAAAAAAACGCTGTGCACACTTTGCGGAAAATCCGCTGTGGAAACTCTGCGGTTTAAAAGAAGTAGCATGTCACTTATTTTTTGTGATTCTGCAGCGTTTTTGTACCCATTCCATTATAGAAAACCGCAGGGGTAAAAAAAACAGCAAATCCGCAAAAAAAAAAAAACGCTGCGGAACCGCATAAAATCCGCAGCTGCATTTTCTGCCAGGAGAGGCAGAATCCGCACCAGAAATTACTAAGGCTAATCCGCAACGTGTGCACATAGCCTTACCAGGGGTTTTTAAGAATATCCTCTTAAAGGGAACCCCCCCCCCCAGGCATTTGTAACTAAAGGAGCCTCCTTGTGCAGCATTAATGCTGCATTCTGACAAGGTGGCTCTTTTAGTTGGGGTCCCTTCCAACGCTGAACTAGCCCCTCATAGCTGTAGTCTGTCCGGGGGCATCTCTCTACCCCCCCACCCCCCCTCCGGACACAAACGCCTCTCAGCGATCCCCCCCCAGGCGCTGCCTCCACTTCCTTCATTAATGTCCCCGGCGCTGTAAATGGTTTTTTTTTTCCGGGCATGCGTAGTTTGCGCTGCCCATTGACTCCCATCACATGATGGGAACTTAAAGCGCAGGCGCCGGGGACGTTAATGACTGCAGAGGAGGCGGCGCCTGGAGGGGCTGAGGGATGGCTGGGAGGCGTTTGTATCCGGGGGGAAAAAAAAGACATGCCCCCCGGACAGACTACAGGTATGAGGGGGCAAATTATAAAAATGAATAGTTCAGCGTTGAAAGGGACCCGAACTAAAAGAGCCACCTTGTCAGAATGCAGCATTAGTGCAGCACAAGGTGGCTCTTTTAGTTAAAAATGCCTGGCTGGTGACAGGTTCCCTTTAACATATCCCATTGATTTTGAGTGTTTTTTGTGTGACACATTGTACTTTATGATAATGGTAAATTTATATTGCTTTTTTTTCTGCAAATATAATAATCATAAACTTTACAAAAAAAAAATTAGCAATTTTTTGAGCTGTGAATGATTATCCTTTTAATCCAGATCGTCATAGCAACTAACATTAATAAATAATATTTCCCATCATGTCTGCCTTATATCAGCACTAGTGATGAGCGAATATACTCGTTACTCGATTTCCCCAGCACGCTCGGGGGTCCTGCGAGTATTTGTTAGTGCTCGGAGATTTAGTTTTCATCGCTGCAGCTGGATGATTTACAGCTTCTAGCCAGCTTGATTACATGTGGGGATTCCCTAGCAACCCCCACATGTACTTATGCTGGCTAACAGATGTAAATCATTCAGCTGCGGCGATGAAAACTAAATCTTCAAGCACTAAAAAATACTCGCAGGACCCCCGAGCGTGCTGGGGAAATCGAGTATCGAGTATATTCTCTCATCACCATTTGTAAAAAAGTTTTAGTTTGTTAGGATTTTAGAAGGTTTAAAAATGTAGCAGCAATTTCATTTTTTTTAAAGGAGATTTAGAAAACCTTTTTTTTTTTTTTTAGGGACCTATGAAGTTTTGAAGTGTCTGAGTCCTATATGTTTTAGGCCAAGTTCACACCGAGCATTTTTCATGCTAATTTTCATCTCCATTTGACAGTACCAGCTATGTCTGACACTTCAGAAATCTCATGCACACAGCTTTGGTTTTTTGTCATCAGTATTTTGTGCTTTGCTTGGTTTTTTGGATATAGAGCGTGTCACTTACAGCGTTTTTTTCTCTCATTAAATTGAATAGAAAAAAAAAAAGACACCAAAAACGCCACAAAACCTGCTCTCCTGCCAAGCATATAGGTTATGCTGCACAAAAAAAGTCCAGTGTGAACTTAGCCTTAAAGGGAAGGTGCCGCGTTTTAATATTGTAAAAAAAAAAAACTCTTTAATTCCTTATTTTTATAAGTTATTTTCAAGTGCATAGTATTTATTGTTTTTTTTTTATTCATTTTTTTTTCTGCCACTGGGCGCCGCCATTTTCATTTGCAGGACTGTAAGTGTAGCTGCACGACACTTACAGTCTTCACATACGGCAGCCCTGGACATAGAGATCAGTAGTCGGGAGGCGACCCCATAGCTAGCATTGTCTGCTCTGATGTGGCCACGCCCCCTGGGCGGTCTCCACATCACAGCAGAGGCAGGAGGTCGGCGCCATCTTGCTTCAGCCACAGTGGAGTGTACCTGTGAGGCTCCACTGTGACTGAGAGCTGTGCTGTTGGAGGAGCAGCTCCATCTGTCTCCCCTCACACTCAGCGGCCGTTCCCTGTCCTCTGCTGCCTGTAATCTCTAGAATCGCTAGAGAGGGTGAAGTGCTGAGGTCTGATGTTCTCTTATCAGGAGCTGCAGAGAGGTAACAGAGGGGGATGGGGGAGGCTCTGTGCTGCTCGGACCTCACTGCAGCTCCTCACAGGACATCAGACCCTGCATCTATCACTATACTGTGCTGAGCCAAGTATCTAATCCTCTCCTGTGTGATAGTGTCTGCTGAGCAGTGTATCTAATCCTATCCTGTGCTGACCTGTGTATCTAATCCTGTGGAATACTGTCTGCTGAGCCGTGTATCTAATCCTCTCCTGTGTAATACTGTCTGCTGAGCCGTGTATCTAATCCTATCCTGTGCTGACCTCTGTATCTAATCCTCCTGTGTAATACTGTCTGGTGAGCCGTGTATCTAATCCTCTCCTGTGTGATACTGTCTGGTGAACCGTGTATCTAATCCTATCCTGTGCTGACCTGTGTATCTAAGGCTATGTGCACACGTCTGGATTTTTAGCGTTTTTTTTTTTTGCGGAATTTCGCCATAAAAACGCTATAAATCCGGTAAAAAAAACGCTAACATTATGCATCCTATCATTTAGAATGCATTGCGCATTTTTTGTGCAGATGTTAGCGTTTTTTTCCGCAAAAAAAAAACCGCATACCGCAAAAAATCCGGACATGCTCTATCTTTTTGCGGATTTTTTGCGGATTTCCTATCAAAAAGGACATTCCAGAAAATAAAAAAAAAGCAAAAAATCCACGCAAAAAACGCGCAAATTCCACGAGAAATCCGCGCAAAAAAAGCACGCGGATTTCTGGCAGAATTCTCAGGATTATGTCAGGAAAAAATCCTGACGTGTGCACATAGCCTAATCCTGTGAAATACTGACTGCTGAGCCGTGTATCTAATCCTCTCCTGTGTGATACTGTCTGGTGAACCGTGTATCTAATCCACTTCTATGCACTCCTCTCCCCCCTGCATATCTTTCCCCATTGCACACGCAACTCAATGCGTGCGGTAACAGGAGCTGCGAGCGTCATGCTGTATTATGGCATTATGTGATCTGTATGGTGGTATTATGCTTGATCAGTATTGTGAGAATTATATGGTGGAATTGTGTGTGATCTATATGGTGGTATCATGTGAGAACACTATGGCAGTATTATGTGTGATCTATATGGTGGTATGTGAGAACACTGGCAGTATTATGTGTGATCTATATGGTGGTATTATGTGAGAACACTATGGCAGTATTATGTGTGATCTATATGGCGGTATGTGAGAACACTGGCGGTATTATGTGTGATCTATATGGTGGTATTATGTGAGAACTGTATGACAGTATTGTGTGATCTATTTGATAGTATTGTGTGTGATCTATATGGCGGTATTATGTGAGAACACTATGGCAGTATTATCTTCAGAAAGCGGACCCATTCTATGGTGGTTCTGGCTGAGCACCTGCACGCGGGTCTGGGGTAATAGAGGGGGCAGCATGACCTCCAGTTAGGTGCAGTCAGGGCTGGTGAGGCAACTGAAGAGAGGGGTCTCATTTTTATCGTTACTATATGGCTACATTTCCTTCCCAGCGTCACCCCTTACTTCGCCTGTCGCCTCGTTTTCACACATCGCCAGGACAGGATGGAGAAGACAGGATCTGAGGAGGGGAATGGGGTCTGTATACAAAGTCTGGATCAGACCAGGCCATCAATCCGCAGAAATGTTTCCTGGATTTCTGTGGAGCAGACGGTCCATCCATGTGTATAAAAGACATCGCTCTATGTACAATCCCTGGCTGCTCCGCGCACCAAACAGGGGGCCCCTATAGACCAGCATACTGCTCTCCTGAAATACTCTGTGCTGCTGTCACCCTGCTCCCTCCACCACATATCTCCCAGAATCCTTGTTGCCTGCCATCCTCGGTGACTGTCTACTTGTCAGTATAAGGCTGCTTTCACACTAGCGTCGGTACGGGCCTTTCGCAGTGCGTCATACCTACGCATGCTGTGAAAGAAATGTCCGACGTGGGCAGCAGAAGCAGTCTTACGACGCTTCCGCTGCCCCATTGTAAGGTCTGGGCATGAGGGGGCGGAGTTTCGGCCGTGCATGCGCGGTCGAAAATGGTGGACTCGACGCACAAACGTTACATGTAACTTTTTTTGTGGCGGCGGTCCACCAAAACATGACGCAACCGTCGCACGACAGTTGTGACGTGTGGCAATACGTCGGTAATGTTAGTCTATGGGGAAAAAACGCATCCTGCAGACAACTTTGCAGGATGCGTTTTTTCTCCTGAATAACTCATTGCAACGTACAGCCAACAACGCTAGTGTGAAAGTGGCCTAAGGCTGCCGTCCACTATCAGTATTTGGTCAGTATTTTACCTCAGTATTTGTAAGCCAAAACCAGGAGTGGGTGATAATACAGAAGTGGTGACATGTTTCTATTATACTTTTCCTCTAATTATTCCACTCCTGGTTTTTGCTTACAAATACTGAGGTAAAATACTGACCAAATACTGATAGTGTGACGGCAGCCATACTCTGCAGTCACCAACAAAATGGCTGCTCACTGTTCCTGTATCTCATCCTCTCTAATCCCTTAGCAAACACCCAGAAGGGGAGGAGACATCACACACGTCAGCAGACTCCGCCCATAATTACTGCAGTGCTGTAATGTGAGCTAGTTGTACACTAGGTTTTTCTGAAATTTCAGCAGCTGCTCCCCCTAGTGTTGAAAAGTGGAAATTCCAAAACTTTTCAAATTTTTCATATTTTACTAAATTATAAACAAATGATATTTTTTTTAAGAAAATGTAATCATTAATTCTTTACATTTTTACAATTTCTGAAAAAAAAATTTTTTTTGATGGCACCTTCCCTTTAAACCCCCAATAGCGATACCATTTATAAAAACAGCGCCCCTTAACATAATCAAAATTTCTTTCAGGTAGTTTAACCCTTCAGTTGATTTTTAAGGAATTTAATGCAAAGTGGAATAAAAGAAAAAGTTTATTTTTACCATGTAAATGTTGATAACTTCTGAACAGGCCGCAGACTCTTAGGCCGTTATTTGGCCACGGAAAACATCAGGACCACACAATCAAGGTCTGAGTGCTGATGGGGGGTTAAGAGGAAGCCCCCCATACTCTTAACCGTCTGGATGCTGTAGTCATTATTGACAGCAGCATTTAAGGGGTTACACAATTATAGCTGGTACCATGACTGATCGTGGCTGATGCAGCAAGTTGTCAGCTATAGTGTCCAGCCGACAGCTGCTGGATGGTCACCTGTCTGGTTACATCGCAGGTCAGTAAAAAGACGTATTGGCGGTCACTAAGGGGTTAAACCATGCTTGATATTGTGCATACTTTATTGAGCTATTTAAAAGGACATTTGTCAGGATCAACCCTCCTAAGCCCTCTATATGGCCATGCAGGTCAGGAAAATGATACCCGAGTTCCTGCAAAATCCGCGTACTTCTTATATGTAAATAAACGGAATAGATCTCTGGAGGCAGATTATTTGGGCACAGATCTTTTCAGCTCCTTTGCCTAAGGCTGGGGTCACACTAGCAGTATTTGGTCAGTATTTTACATCAGTATTTGTAGCCAAAACCAGGAGTGGGTGAGAAATACAGAAGTGGTGCATATGTTTCTATTATACTTTTCCTCTATTTGTTCCACTCCTGGTTTTGGCTTACAAATACTGATGTAAAATACTGACCAAATACTGATAGTGTGACCCCGGCCTAAGGCTATGCGCACACGTTCAGGATTTCTTGCAGAAATTACCTGAGAAAAACCTGAAACTTTCTGCAAGAAATCTGCATGTGTTTTTTGCGCATTTTACCGCGTTTTTAGTGCATTTTTGGTGCGTTTTTTTTTTTGTTGCAGATTTTTTCGGACATTTCCCAATGCATTATATAGTGAGAAATCCGCAAAAAATCCGCAAAATTAATGAACATGCTGCGTTTTTTTTTTACCGCAATGCGTTTTTTTCCGTGAACGCATCATGTGCACAAAAATTGCGGAATTCATTCTGTATGCTTTTTTTTTTTTGCGGTTTTCATAGCGAAAAAACAGGATTTTTGGTTGCTTACCGTGAAATCTGTTTCTTGAAGCCTCCATTGGGGGACACAGGAACCATGGGTGTATGCTGCTGCCACTAGGAGGCTGACACTATGCAAATAAAAAAGTTAGCTCCTCCTCTGCAGTGTACACCCCACCGACTGGCATTATACTCTTCAGTTAGTGAGAAAGCAGTAGGAGAAAAGAACAAGGTTGAAAAACCATAACCACAAACTTGAGAACTGTAAACGTGAGAACAGTCATAAAACAGATAACAACAGAAACATTGGGAGGGAGCTGTGTCCCCCAATGGAGGCTTCAAGAAACAGATTTTACGGTAAGCAACCAAAAATCCTGTTTTCTTTATCGCCTCTCATTGGGGGACACAGGAACCATGGGACGTCCCAAAGCAGTCCCAAGGGCGGGAAAACAGACTTCCATCAGGTCAGAGGACTCACCACTGCCGCCTGCAAGATCCTTCTGCCTAGACTGGCGTCCGCCGATGCGTAGGTATGGACCTTGTAAAATTTGGCGAACGTGTGGATGGAAGACCAAGTTGCCGCTTTGCAAAGCTGTAGGGCGGAAGCCCTGTGGTGCACCGCCCAGGAGGCACCGACTGCCCGGGTAGAGTGAGCCTTAATCCCAGGAAGGGGCACTCTGTTCTTGACCCGGTAAGCCTCCAAAATTGCCATTCTGATCCATCGAGCAATAGTCGCTTTGGAAGCCGGCTGGCCTCTGCGCGTGCCATCAGGAATGCCGAAAAAAGAATCCGTCTTCCGGAAAGAGGATGTTCTATCCAGATAGATCCTCACTGCCCTGACGAGGTCTAGCTTGTTCAACGATCGCTCCAGAGGATGAGTCGGAGCTGGACAAAAGAACGGTAGAACGATGTCCTCGTTGAGGTGGAAGGTGGAAACCACCTTAGGAAGAAAAGAAGGTGGGGGCCGGAAGACCACCTTGTCCTGGTGAATGACCAAAAACGGAGGGCGGCAAGACAAGGCCGCCAACTCGGAAACGCGGCGAATAGACGTGATGGCCACAAGAAAGGTCACCTTCCAAGATTGAACCTCCTAGGGAGATTCCTCTATCAGTTCTAAGGGAGAAACCCTCAGAACGTCCAGTACCAGGTTTAAGTCCCATGCCTCCACAGGGGCTCTGTACGGCGGGACAGCATGGGCTACCCCTTGAAAGAAGGTCTTAACCTGTGGCCGAGAGGCCAAGGTCTTCTGAAAGAGGATGGAAAGTGCAGAGACCTGACCCTTCAGGGAGCTAAGAGCCAGGCCCGAATCCAGTCCTGCCTGAAGGAAGGCCAAAAGAGAAGGCAGGAAAAAAACCATAGGCGGAACGCGGTTGGACTCGCACCAACGGAAGTAAGCCTTCCAGGTGCGGTAGTAGATCCTGGAAGACGAAGGCTTCCGAGCCTGAATCATGGTGTGAATCACCCGGTCCGAAAGGCCGGACGCTCTTAAAACCGTGGACTCAACAGCCACGCCATTAAACTGAGCGACCGAGAATTCGGGTGGCAGATCGGACCCTGGGACAGCAGATCGGGCCTGTATGGAAGGCGCCAGGGAGCGTCCGCGAGAAGGTTGACGAGCTCCGCAAACCAAGCTCTCCTGGGCCAATCCGGGGCGATCAGGATGACCGGCACCCCTTCCGCTTTGATCTTCTTCAACAGCTTGGGAAGTAATGGAAGGGGTGGGAACAGGTAGGGCAGCTCGAACTGTGACCAAGGAATGGCCAGAGCATCGACGCCCACTGCGAGAGGATCGCGGGACCTGGAGACGAACTGCGGAACCTTCCTGTTGATTCGAGACGCCGTGAGATCCACATCCGGAGTCCCCCATCGAAGACAAATCTGATGGAAGACCTCCGGATGCAAGGACCATTCCCCTGCCTCGAGGCCCTCGCGGCTGAGGAAGTCGGCGGCCCAGTTGTCCACGCCGGGGATATGCACCGCAGATATCACCAGAACCGTTGCCTCTGCCCAAAGGAGGATCTTGGATACCTCGGCAAGGGCCAAGGAGTTCCGGGTCCCCCCCTGATGGTTGACATATGCCACAGCCGTGGCGTTGTCCGTCTGGATCCGGACTGGAAGGCCCCTGAGGATCCTTTCCCAGTGGCGGAGGGACAGACAGATGGCCTGAATCTCGAGGACATTGATTGGCAGAGTTGATTCCTGCGACGACCAACGGCCCTGAACTGTCAGGTGGCGAAAAACAGCACCCCAGTCGATCAGGCTGGCGTCCGTTGTCACCACCTGCCAGTGAACTGGAAGGAAGGACCTGCCCTGGGAGATGAGAGATGACGTCAGCCACCAGTTGAGGGACCGCTTGACCCGAAAAGAGAGTCTGATCGGCCGATCCAGGGAGAAGACAGACCTGTCCCACTGAGACAGAACGGCTTGCTGAAGGGGTCGCGAATGAAATTGGGCGAAGGGAATCGCTTCCAATGTAGCTACCATCCTCCCCAGAACCTTCATGGCCGAACAGAGGGAGGGAGGGAGGCCGAGGACCCTGGAGCAAGCGTATGTCCCGACAAAGAGTGGATCTCTTGTCTTTGGGAAGGAAGACTCTGGTCTGACGAGTGTCGAAAAGCATGCCCAGAAAGATGATGCGCTGAGAAGGAATAAGGCAGGACTTCTTCCGGTTGACCAGCCACCCGAAACGGGCTAAGGTGTCGAGAACAATGGACAGGCTTTCGTGGGCCTGAGCAAAGGACGGAGCCTTGATGAGGATGTCGTCGAGGTATGGAAAAAAGGACCAAGCCTCTGACTCTCAAGATGGCCATCAGCGCCGCCATGATCTTCGTGAACACCCTTGGCACGGTTGCGAGACCGAACGGCAGGGCGACGAACTGAAAATGATCTCGTTGCACTGCGAAGCGCAGGAAACGGTGATGTCCGGGAAATATCGGGACATGTAGGTAGGCGTCCTGGATATCTATAGAGCATAGAAATTCCTGAGCCTCCATGGAAGCAATTACTGAACGAAGGGATTCCATCCTGAAGTGTCTCAGGCGAACTCTCCTGTTCAGCAATTTGAGGCGATGGCTGCGAAGAAGCCCGGAACAAGAGCGGGATCTCTTGGAGGACAGGATTGGAAGAAACGATCCCGGGGTCTGGAAGCGAACTCTATCTTGTATCCCGAGGATACAACTTCCCTGACCCAAGCGTCCTCTACTGCAGAAACCCAGACGTCCCTGAAAAGGAGAAGGCGGCCGCCCAATCTGGGAGTTGGGCTGGAGTCTTGCCAAGAGTCATGCGGAGGTGGATCTTCCAGTCCTGGGCCTGGATGATCTACCCTGGGAATAGCGAGGACGCCAGGACGGAGTGGGCCTAAAGGATACCGCCTTCTTCTCTTGACGTGCCTGTGGCCTCTGTTGCTGCTGGGAAAAGGAGTTTGACGCAGCGAAGCGACGAAAAGGGCGAAACTGCCGTCTAGGAGGAGGGCGACGGGGCTTAGCCTGGGGGAGAAGAGAACTTGTACCCCCGGTGGCGTCCTTAATAATTTGATCCAGCTGGGAACCAAAGAGACGAGAGCCCTGGAAGGGCAGACCGGTGAGGGACCTTTTAGAAGATAAGTCCGCCTGCCAGGCCTTGAGCCAAACGGTGCGGCGGATGGCAATGGCATTGCTGGAGGCCTGAGCCGCACAAGAGGCGACATCTAGGGAGGCAGAGACCAGGTATTCACCGGCGTGGGAAATCTGGTTGGCAAGCTCCGCTAGTTGCATGGGGGGCGCCCCGTCCATGATACCTCGACGGAGCTCTCTGGCCCATTTGGAGATGGATTTAGAAACCCAAGTGGAAGCAAAGGCTGGGCAAATAGCCGCTGCAGCCGCTTCAAAAGCTGACTTCGCAAAGGATTCTATAGTCCTATCGTTAGAGTCCTTCAGAGATGCTCCGCCGGACAGAGGAAGCACCGTGTTGGTGGACAGCCTGGACACAGGTGGATCCACCGAGGGAGAGACCGTCCAATTGGCGGTAAGTTCTGGAGAAAAGGGATATAACACACCCAGGCGTTTTCCCCTCTGAAAAAGCCTAGTGGGGTCCTCTCTCTCTCTCTGGACATGATTTCCTCGAATTCAGGATAAGGAGAAAAAAACTTGGAAGGTGGTTTGGCCCGTCTAAACGAAACCGCCTGATCTGCGGGTTCCGTAGAGGGATCCTTGATGCCACAAGATTGGTTTACTGCCACAATGAGATTCTGGACCATCTCCCTCATGGTGGCGATTTGGTTAGAATCCAGCTCCGAAATATCCTCCAAGGGCGCATCAGAGAGTGCCTCGCCTGACTCAGGGGAGGAGGGTCGAGGGGACGCCGACCGCAGGGGAGGGCCGAGTGGCGAGATAGAGCGCGAAGAGGACTCAGACCGACGTTCCTGTCTGGACCTTTTGTGGCTTATCAAGGAGGGCTCGGGCGGCGGTTCCTGCGACCCGCTGGCCACGGCAGGGGTCTGCAGGGGTAACCGATCCAGTGCTGACACCAGGGTTTGAGACACCCGCGTTAAATCGGCCACCGATTGTGACAGAGAGGCGGCCCAGCCTGGGATGGGGGGGGATCACTCTCGGGCGGAACAGTCGGGTTGCTGCAGGACTGACACAGCGGGGAGGACTGACCTGAGGGAAGCTTGCTGTTACAGGACGCACATGCAAAGTAGGGGACTAAGGCAGAAGATGAAGTACGGGGACGAGAGCGGCCCCCTTTAGAGTTAGACATTTTGAAGAGGTCCCTGAAGAAAATGCCAGCAGGTTAGGGGACAGTGGGGCAGAGGAGGGTGTCAGTCTGCAGTGCAGAGCTACTCACGGCAGACGAAAAAACCCGGATACCAGGAGCTGCAGGCCTGGAGGAAGATGCTGTGGATCCCCGGCGCAGATGGAGTGCTGTGTCCCCAGAAGGAGCGCTCTGCGAAGTTCCCCGGCGCAGGTGCGTGGCACGATGGAGAAAACTCGTGCTCTGAGCTTCCAGAAGCTGCGTGGAGGAAGGGGCGGAGCCAGCCGAGATGGCGCCGGTGGGTGGGGAATGCAGGGCAGAGTTTGTCGGGCGGGAGAAAGCCCGCCCAATGATACAGGAAGTGGGCGGAGCGCGTCACTGGAAGTAGGCCCCGGGGAAAGCCGGGGCCTAAATTAGAGGCCGGTGACCGCAGAAAGGTGGATAGTCGGCGGTGCGGCGCAAAAAACAGTGCGGGGGCTGCCCAACTGATAGGCGCGGCAGCCGCCGCGGAAAAGAGGGGAGCGCCGGTGCAGGCGCCGGAAGTAGGCCCCGAGAAGAGCCGGGGCCTGTATTAGAAGCCGGCGCCGCTGGAGAGGACCGCGGACGCGCGTCACCTCCCAAGGTACGGCCGCCGGAGAGAACGGCACGGCTGCCTGTAGGGGCCGCGCTGCATGGAAACAAAGGTACGGCCGCAGTCCAGGCAGAGCCGCTGCCTGTGAAGGTGCAGCCGCCGAGCAGGGAGAAGCGGCGCAGCTGACGCGCAAACAGCCAGAACCGCAGAACCAGCAGCGCAGCTGCCTATAGGGCCCGCACAGAACAAAAATGTGGCCGCAGTGTGGAAAACTTCCCAATGAAGAGACGCCCCACGATCGCCCCTGTAACAGGAAATCCACAGGGACCCCCCATGACTGTCTTTGAAAATAGACCGAAGGTTAGGGATCGGTGGGAGGGGAATACTCACCTAAACATCCCATGCCGTCCATTACTAACCTGAAGCCGTAGAAGGTGTTAGACGTCCGTGGAGCTGGACGTCCTCGTCTCCTCCAACCGACAGGCTCTGGTGGGCGAGTGGGTGGGGGACGGAGCCAGGACCGGACTTCTGAGCACGCTTGTGTGCTAGGATCTTGGTCCTGGAGAGGGATCTATGAGGATACGGGGTGGCAGTACACGCCGTACTCATAGTCCGCATTGTGGGACTACAGGTGTGACTGTTCACCCTGTATCCCTTCCGGAAAACCTGAAAAGAAACGACGCACATTGAGGTAGATAAGGGTCTAATGAAAGACCCGTGTCCACCTCCTACTGACACTAAGCTAAACTGAAGAGTATAATGCCAGTCGGTGGGGTGTACACTGCAGAGGAGGAGCTAACTTTTTTATTTGCATAGTGACAGCCTCCTAGTGGCAGCAGCATACACCCATGGTTCCTGTGTCCCCCAATGAGAGGCGATAATGAAATCAGCAACGTGTGCACACAGCCTTGGGCTTCTTTTACACTTGCCGTGTTTTTGCGACCCCAATACATTTCTATGAGGCTGCAAAAATTCGTTGGTACGCCGTATTTACAGCCATGAAAAAATATCGAGCCTGCTCGATATTTTTCACGGCCCCCATTGAAAATTAGTGGGGCTGCAAAAACAACGGAAGCCCGTATTTGCGGAACGCAGTTTTTTTTTTTTCCAATACTTTTTCCCTAGTATTCGAAACCAGAAAAATGGCGATCCGCAAGATTTTTTGCACCAGGCTGTGAAAATTACAGCAATACGGCCCGCAAAAAAGCACGGCAAGTGTAAAAGAAGATTATAAGAAAATGGTTCCCGAGAAGTCCAGTTGGTACAATTTGGACTCTATATTGGTATAGAAGAAGAAGAGCACTCGCCCTCCGCAAACTTTATCAGTCTTTATTCTGGCATCATATAAATAGCAGGAACATATAGGGAGAACAGTGGGTCCAAAAGACGACGGCCGTTTCGCGCTGCCGCGCTTCTACGGCTCTTTTTACAATTTGGACTCAACTTTCTATTACGGTGTGTACTTATAGACGGCTTACGAGGGTTGATCCTACGGACAGATTCCCTTTTTAAAATCTCATTTTAGGCAATGCAGATATTAAGACATTTCAATAAAGAAATAAATAACTTGCTGGCTGCCTGGCCGGACAATAGCCAGCAATGGATCGGGCTGTTTTTTTTTGAGGAACCTGGCAATTTGGGACGGTGCTCAATGTTTAATAAAATCATAAAGAAGGTCACATCTGTGCATCTTATCACATTGATTGGGCTCCTTTCAGCGCTCTATTAAACAATTTCCCCCTTTCAACTGTATTCATCACATCTCGTCGGCCCGGGGATTTTGTAAATACTAAAAACAGCAATCCGCACCCTTCCTCCGCTCCAGCGATACCGCTGCTCCCGCTGATGGTTGACAGGCTGCAGCGGTAACGTCCCTTCTACAGCACCCATCACCGCTACAGACGCTCATACCGTCTACATAGCAGAGCCGCTGAGAACAGTGAGTGACCGCAGAGATATCGCACGCCTTTGAGAATTATTTTTTTTTCTTTTAAACATTTAAGATATACAATTTTTAAATAAGAAGCCATATTGTTTTTCTGCACCAAGAGACACATCTTTATAAGTTTTTCTTTTTTTTATTAAATACACAGAATTATCCAAGAACAAAACCGTAGGTAAGGATTTTCTTTTAATTTTCCGTTAGGATTAAAACTGTAAAAGTGACACGCTGTATTTGCCTTTTGTCATAAAGCAAACGATATACAAAATAAAACAAAACCTTTTACACATGTGAAAGCGATATAATAGTGAGAGCAATGTACGCAACGGGAGTATTGAGTGGAATGGTTGTGCAAATTCCATTTACTATCCAACACCATTCAGAAGCCGGAGCTGTAGTATTTCTGATTAGCTGGTAGCCATAGCAACAAATTAAAAATGTATGCCTTTAGAGTGCATTTAAAGGGAGTCAGTCAGCCGGGTTTTGCTAGGTCATTTAATGGCACCATGATGTAGGGACAGAGACTCTGATGCAAGCGATGTGTCACTTACGGAGCTGCTTGGTGTAGTTTGGATAGAATCCCTGTTTTTTCGGATGCAGATCTAGCAGCGCTCAAATGCTGAGCGGTGAGTAACCCCGCCCACACTCCTGATTGGTAGCCTCCTGTGTGCTCTGTTAGGAAGAAACCAATCAGTGCTGGGGACAGGGTTACACAGATTAGCTGGACTGGCTTGCACATGACAACTAGTCCTACGGTGATAATCTCCTGCTGATAAAACAATGATTGTATTGAAAGTACAACACAGCCCAATAAGTGACACATCTTTGTTATCCGGGTCTCTGCCTTTACTTCATGCTGCTCTCAGATTAAATGGTAAAAATCTGCTGACAGAATCCCGTTAATTAGCGACTCAACTGGTGAGTTAAGAAATTGCTGAAAAATGAACCCAATATCTATGCATTCAATCCAGAATGTCAGGAGATTTATGTCCCCCTATTTATAAAGATATAGCAGAATTTTAGACAAAAAAAGATGGCACTATCAGTTCACAATGTAATATGAAGACTGCTATTATGTTAAAAACAAAACATAAGCCAAATTTATTGATATAAACAACCCCTGAATATCCCCATCAGGCCATTCTCCTTACGTTATTTCTCATTAAAAATACAGAATTCAGTGTCAAAGGCCATCGCACAAGGACTAGTGGCATTCCTTACAAAAATATCAGTGGCCACTTATACCGCAAGATACTTACACGTGTACTGCAATGCGGACATGCGCGGCAGATCTTTTACATCAGACTGAATATTAATACCATATTATACACTATTAAAATCTACAATTAAACCTCACTGAGCAGTCGCCTTTTCCAAAGTGCACGCTCTCGGACTGCGACATCCCACCCAACGATGGACCGTATATCTGACCACTAAGAAGCGACGGATGCCTTACACGTCTCCACTCGTTCTCTTGCTCTCGGGCTTCATAAAACATTTGTACTTGTCAGAGGTAGTTCATTTTAATAAAGCTTTCCATCCGCATCCACCACAAGGCCGTCCGTAGTAAAGATGCCTGGTAATACTGCCATGTAGCTCGCTCACATCTCCAAATATCCCCTCTTATGTGCCCGACTGTCTCCTGGTATCGAGTCTCCAAAAATGTAGCGCCTGGTAGGTTTCAGAAGGCCGTGCTCGCCATTGCTGCGGGTGTAAAAAGTCGAGACAGACTTCCCGTAGTTTCCTCCAAATGCCGACAAGCAATTTTACCATCTTCTCCTGTGTTAGAAAACAAAAGTGAAATAAGAATATACAATATCTAATTTTTAGGTGTCCGAAAGGGAGTCTCTCTCTGTGCAGCACACAGACGGAAGCAGCACTGAGGACAAGGTAGCTGAATTTGAGACAAATCACTTGCTAGAAGCTGCAGCACAATCTGAGCCTATTACTGTGCCGGGTGACCCCCTCTTCCCTTCTACATAGACATAGGGAACCGGTCACCAGTTTTTCCCGATAACCAACTTTCAGCCCCATGTGACAGCATTCTATAATGCTGCACATATGACTAAGTCACGCTGCAAGGCTTTTATTATACTTGCCTACGGGGCGGTCTGGTCCGATTGATGGGAGTGGTTGGTCTTGGCCCGGCGTCTCCGGTCTACTTGCAATGCTTCGTGCGGATGACGCGTCCTACATCATCCACAGTGTCTCCCTTCACGCTTCTGCGTAGCTGCGCTTCTCCCTGCCGAGGGCAAAGCAAAATGCTACAGTGCGCATGCGCCGGAAAAGGTCAAAAGAGCGCCAGCGCATGCGCACTGCAGTGCTCTGCCCTCAACAACGCAGAGAGAAGTGCGCCTGCCCAGAAGAGAGAAGGGGACGCTATGGATAAGATGGGATTAGTCATCCACACAAACAGGAGGACGGCATCAAGAGAAGGCACCGGACCAAGACTCGCAACCCCCATCGGACTGGACTGCCTTGTATGTGAGTAAAAAAAAAGGTTTGTTTTTTTTTTTACTTGCAGGGCAAATTGGAATCTGATTTGCGGCATTTTAGGATGCAGTCACATGGGACTGAAAGGCAGCCGGCCGAAGGTTCTATCAGAAAAATAATGAAGTCAGGTTCCCTTTAAAAAGGAGCTGTAATCTGATACTTCAGTGAGCAGACAGTCCAACTTGTTTGGAGCAAGACTGATTTTTAGCTGGTTTCGGGGGCAGATGGCGAAATAGCTCAAATTAAGGAATAAAAAACAAAACCTATTTCTGTAATAAGATCGATCACAAGGTTTCTTATATTCGCTCGCGCTATTGATTTATGCCGTTTGTTATAATAGTGGCCCGTTCAGTCTCTGATGCAACCTGTTAGGTAAAGCGATCAATACAGGGAGATTATGTGCTACTTTCAAGGACCCATTACTCTTTATTTTCACTTTTCTGTATATGGAGTGGTAAGAGAGCTTGTATTTTTTAGGGAGAAGCTATAGTTTGGGAGGTTTTTTGCAAGTCAATGACTGCACTTACCAAAAAGTACCAGACTGTGTTTGGCGGCCTCCTTCACCTCCTCCTTGTCAGTTTGGCACAGGTATACAAGTTGTTCTATGCTTTCGTTGGCCTGTGGATGTACAGAAGAGAATGTGCAATGTAACTTTTTTTTTTTTTTTTGCAAATCAGAACATCTTTAGGATGACTACACATCATACATGAAATCTAGCGATGAGCGAGCGCGCTGGGATAAGATGTTATCTGAGCATGCTCATGTGCCAACAGTGTGCTGGAATAATCTGTTCGAATCCCTGTGCCTGCATGTCTCACGGCCGTTCAACAGCCGCGGGGACTCGAACATATTATTCAAGCACGCCAAAGACACTCTTAGTACAAGAGCATGCTCAGATAACACCTTATCCCAGAACATTCACTCCTTAATAGTTTTTACAAAGTTTTTTTTTGTTGTTAGATTATGATATGACATGGAAAAGTTTACATTATCAAATATTTATCTAGTTTAAAAAAAAGGCAAATCTTGCATTTTTCACACATGCCACTAGGCCCAATACGGTGGATCCTGAGTTATCTATAATGAGACTGCTGAAAAGTCTTCTGCACAAGACAGGAATACTAGGCTTACCGGCCAGTGTGAAAATAAGATCTGTGCAATTTTTTTTACATTTTTTTTCACTTTTTTTTATTTTTATCAAAGCTTGATACTAGGTAATTTTTTTTATATACACGCATGTTGGCCAGGAAAGGAAAAACTGTGCATGTCCACGGTAATCTTAATGATCGGGCAGAGTTCTTTATAGTACCAGGACTGAATATTAAAGTACCGGTCAGGGTCCACATGACTTTGGATTATTCACACAAGATGGGATTCAAAGGGAACATTAAGAACACAAATGCATATACCCCAAACCTAGGGTTAGTTATGGCCAATATAATGGCTGACTAGTCGCTGTCCCCTCTGGCCTCTTGTTTAACGCCTTCGAGCCCTTGAGGCAGATTTATCAATATTGTAAAGTGCAAACATAGACTAAGATCAGATAAGCACCTTAAAGGGATTGTCTGGCACTTGTATATTGAAGGCCTATCCTTAGCATAGGTCATCAAGGTCTATTCAGGGTAGGGGCGTGACTCACGTCAACTTAGTACATCCGCCTCATATCGATTTGAATAGGGGGTGGATGTTTAGTATTCGGCTGCGACCACTATTCCATTGACGAAGTGGTGCTGCGTAGCTCTGCAACTCAGCATATCGGGCCGCCACCAGGAATAGTGGACTGGTGGGGGTGCCGGGTGTTGCACCCCCACCAATCAGATATTGATGACCCTAAGGCACTCATACATTAATTTAATACTAAAAGTGTAATCTCCCTTTATTACTTCTTCTGTAGGATACATTGGGGGGTGCTTCTTTATATTGTTATCTGATTTTTTTGGTATAGGACTTTATAATAGAATGTGTACAATACAAGCATGGAAATAAAACTCCAGCTCCACCCCATGTGTATAATAGTCAGTAACAACAGTGTTTTATTAATGAAGTAGGTGAAGGCAAAAAAATGCAGGATAGGACTTTTTACAAAAATGGTACCACCCCCGAGGATCTAAGAACTGCAAAGTCATGCCTGGTGGAATGTTCTAATTGAGTATTCGATTTACAAAGATTAAAAAGCTGAGATATAGCAGACTAATAAGAGAACTGATTAGGTTACGCCATGTTTCGACCCCACACCTTTAGGCACCCCAGTGCCGCACAACCTGCCACACGCACAGGCACGTCTTCATCTTCCAGTTGCTCCAAGTAAGACACCAGAGCCTGCAACACACACACACATTCAGAGAATTACTTCTTTATATGGGGTTTGTGCCTCTTGGCATTAAAGAAAAAAAAAAAAACTCACATTTTACTAACTTAATCAAATCAATGTTATCAAACACCTAGTAGCAGGAGCTATACTGGCAGCAAGTTACCACTATTTAAAGCTAAAAGTGGTGTTAAAGTGCGAAATAGGATGAGAACACTGTTGTAAGTATGAAGATGTAGTGCAAAATAGGAAGAGAACACGGTGTTGTAAGCATGAAGCTGTAGTGCGAAATAGGAAGAAAACACGGTGTTGTAAGCATGAAGATGTAGTGCGAAATAGGAAGAAAACACGGTGTTGTAAGTATGAAGATGTAGTGCAAAATAGGAAGAGAACACGGTGTTGTAAGCATGAAGATGTAGTGCGAAATAGGAGGAGAACACGATGTTGTAAGCATGAAGATGTAGTGCGAAATAGGAAGAGAACACGGTGTTGTAAGCATGAAGATGTAGTGCAAAATAGGAAGAAAATACGGTGTTGTAAGTATGAAGATGTAGTGCGAAATAGGATGAGAACACGGTGTTGTAAGCATGAAGTTGTAGTGCGAAATAAGATGAGAACACGGTGTTGTAAGTATGAAGATGTAGTGCGAAATAGGATGAGAACATGGTGTTGTAAGTATGAAGATGTAGTGCGAAATAGGAAGAGAACACTGTATTGTAAGCATGAAGATGTAGTGCGAAATAAGATGAGAACACGGTGTTGTAAGTATGAAGATGTAGTGCGAAATAGGATGAGAACATGGTGTTGTAAGTATGAAGATGTAGTGCGAAATAGGAAGAGAACACTGTATTGTAAGCATGAAGATGTAGTGCGAAATAAGATGAGAACACGGTGTTGTAAGCATGAAGATGTAGTGCGAAATAAGATGAGAACACGGTGTTGTAAGTATGAAGATGTAGTGCGAAATAGGATGAGAACATGGTGTTGTAAGTATGAAGATGTAGTGCGAAATAGGAAGAGAACACTGTATTGTAAGCATGAAGATGTGGTGCGAAATAGGATGAGAACATGGTGTTGTATGAAGATGTAGTGCAAAATAGGAAGAGAACACTGTGTTGTAAGTATGAAGATGTAGTGCGAAATAGGATGAGAACACGGTGTTGTAAGTATGAAGATGTAGTGCGAAATAGGAAGAGAACACGGTGTTGTAAGCATGAAGATGTAGTGCGAAATAGGAAGAGAACACGGTGTTGTAAGCATGAAGATGTAGTGCGAAATAGGATGAGATCACGGTGTTGTAAGCATGAAGATGTAGTGCGAAATAGGAAGAAAACACGGTGTTGTAAGTATGAAGATGTAGTGCAAAATAGGAAGAGAACACGGTGTTGTAAGCATGAAGATGTAGTGCGAAATAGGAGGAGAACACGATGTTGTAAGCATGAAGATGTAGTGCGAAATAGGAAGAGAACACGGTGTTGTAAGTATGAAGATGTAGTGCGAAATAGGATGAGAACACGGTGTTGTAAGCATGAAGTTGTAGTGCGAAATAAGATGAGAACACGGTGTTGTAAGTATGAAGATGTAGTGCGAAATAGGATGAGAACATGGTGTTGTAAGTATGAAGATGTAGTGCGAAATAGGAAGAGAACACTGTATTGTAAGCATGAAGATGTAGTGCGAAATAAGATGAGAACACGGTGTTGTAAGTATGAAGATGTAGTGCGAAATAGGATGAGAACACGGTGTTGTAAGCATGAAGATGTAGTGCGAAATAAGATGAGAACACGGTGTTGTAAGTATGAAGATGTAGTGCGAAATAGGATGAGAACATGGTGTTGTAAGTATGAAGATGTAGTGCGAAATAGGAAGAGAACACTGTATTGTAAGCATGAAGATGTGGTGCGAAATAGGATGAGAACATGGTGTTGTATGAAGATGTAGTGCAAAATAGGAAGAGAACACTGTGTTGTAAGTATGAAGATGTAGTGCGAAATAGGATGAGAACACGGTGTTGTAAGTATGAAGATGTAGTGCGAAATAGGAAGAGAACACGGTGTTGTAAGCATGAAGATGTAGTGCGAAATAGGAAGAGAACACGGTGTTGTAAGCATGAAGATGTAGTGCGAAATAGGATGAGAACACGGTGTTGTAAGTATGAAGATGTAGTGCGAAATAGGATGAGAACACGGTGTTGTAAGCATGAAGATGTAGTGCAAAATAGGAAGAGAACACGGTGTTGTAAGCATGAAGATGTAGTGCGAAATAGGAAGAAAACACGGTGTTGTAAGTATGAAGATGTAGTGCGAAATAGGAAGAGAACACGGTGTTGTAAGCATGAAGATGTAGTGCGAAATAAGATGAGAACACGGTGTTGTAAGTATGAAAATGTAGTGCGAAATAGGATGAGAACACGGTGTTGTAAGTATGAAGTTGTAGTGCGAAATAGGAAGAGAACACGGTGTTGTAAGTATGAAGTTGTAGTGCGAAATAGGAAGAGAACACGGTGTTGTAAGTATGAAGATGTAGTGCGAAAGTAAGGAGCTAAAATAAGAAAGCGGTTAAATGGAGGTCTGGGCCAGATGAGATGATGTCAAGCACGAGTCATTGAAATTATTGTTTATTCTGCCTCTGGATTGGATCAGTTCTGTATTGATTTGTCTGATCTGTTCTCTAAAATCAACAAATCCTAGTAAAACTTTGATAATATTGTCAGGTTATAGAAGGAGCTATAACTTAACACATTAGGAACTACAAGTGTTATATATTATAACGTAATTTCTACCTCTGGCTATAAAAGGGCCATTCCGATACTATTAAGTAATACTGCTAATATTTAAAGGGAATCTGTCAGCAGCATGATGTAGGGGAAGAGATCTTGATTCCAGCGACGACACTAGTCTGTGTTTTGCGGTTTCAATTAAAATAAATCAGCAGGAGATTATCACTACAGGACTAGGTGTCTCGCACCTCCTAGTCCTAACCCAGTCCCAACCACTGATTTCTGTCAATGCAGTGTACACACAAAGCAGCCAATCAGTGGCATGGGCGGATTTATACAGGGCTCAGCATTTAGAGAACTGCTAGATCTGCAGCAGAGAAAACGGATTGTATCACAACTGCTGAACCCAGTAATCTACGGTAAGTGACACACCACTGGAATCAGGGTATCTGTCCCTACATCAGATTACATATCCAAATCCTGCTGAACAGATTCTCTTTCAGCATTTATTGGTGACCCCTCCACACACTTTTTTTTTTTTTTGTAATTTACAAGGATATATACGGTAAAGACCAGTATTGTCCTTACCCTTTCTTTAAAAGGTTGTTGTTCACAGAAGCTTCTAAGCAACGCAGACGTGGCTGCAATGACTCTGCTGTTTCCATTAGTAAGTAAAAGGCTCAGCGTCTTGAAGCCTTCCTTCTGTATGCTGCTCTCAGACACTTTCTTCAAGGCTTTCAGAACGACATTCTGGTCATCAGAATTCAACCTTTGCACAAATAATACTAAAAATAAAATGCAAACAAAGAAGATGGTCATAGTGAAAACTTTAATTTAAAAGTTTATTCTCCATCTAGCAGTAAGGGATTTCTGAAGGTTTTCCCAGAAAACAAAATATGTATTTTTTGTCCTGGACACCAGTAGTGATCAGAAGGATAAAGGGGCTATAGTACTACGCTGAACACCTAAAGTAATGGCCGAGACACCAATTCCAGCACTGAGTCACTGACTGGGCTTCTTGCTGTAGTTTTATTTGCTGCAGCTTGGCTAGTCCGATGATTGAGGAGCTCAGACAGCTCATCAAGGAGAGGACTAGCAGATAAAATAACTTATCAAAACTGCAGCAAGAACCCCAGTAATTGACATCACTAGAATCAGGATCTCTGTCCATTCTTTATGCTGCCTTTAGATAGGCAAGCTTAAATGTGGCGACAGATTCCCTTTAATGGTTAAATATAAGTATCTTGCAATGTTAAAATTCAGCTTATTGGCAAGCTGTGCAGCCTATCTACACCCAAAACTACACCAATACCTAGGTATAAACAAAAAGGTAATCTGTCAGCATTTTTTTGCTATGTAATCCAAGAGCACCATGGTGTAGGGGCAGAGACCCTAATTCCAATGATGTCACTTACAAGGCTGCGTGGCGTTGTTTCAATAAGATCAGTGTTTTATCAGCAGGAGATTATCACTACATGACTAGGTGTCTCGTGCCTCCTGGTCCAACCCCTCCCCTACCTCTTACTGGTCAATCAGTGGTGTGGGCGGGGTTATACACAGCTCAGCATTCATAAAACTGCTAGACATGTAGCAGAGAAAACTGTGTTTCAGATCAAAATGACAGCAAGCAGACCAATAAGTGACATATCGCTGGAATCAGGGGCTCTGCTGATGGATTCATTTTAATACCATCAGTTGTGGGAATGGGACCTCACATCCATTTGCTTCTATTTATTGATGTTGTATACCGTTAAAGTGTCAAAGTAATGAGCCGTCAAGATTATTTTACCTTCTTTTGATAAATCAGAAATGAGAGTATCCAAATTAGTCACCGTGGTGGAATCAAAGTATCTCCAGTACTGAAATATTGTAATCTGCTCACTGTAAGTGGTCCGGGACCTTCTGGGCAACTTCTGATCCAAAATGTCCTCAACAAGCTTTACAAGGACTGAAAAATAGAAATGGGGTTTATAAAGTTAAAGTACTATTCTACACATGCAGAATTATTAATGTTGCAAAATACTAAAATGTCCCATCGGGGGGGTCATGAAAATCCAGACTCGTCCTGACAACATAGGTTTCCTAAAGGGATCACGTCATTGTGATTTCTGTCATGTATTCCATGACTGATGTTTATATTGGTGGAGTTCAGACGCTAAAATCCCCCGTGATCGCTACAATGAGGGGGCAGAAGCGCTTGTGTTGGGCCATGTGCACACTAGCAGTATTTGGTCAGTATTTTACATCAGTATTTGTAAGCCGAAACCAGGAGTGGAACGGTCAGAGCAAAAGCATAAGAAACTCGTCACCACTTCTGCATTTATCACCCACTCCTGGTTTTGGCTTACAAATACTGGGGTAAATAATTCACCAAATACTGAATGTGTGCATGTGGCCTTAATGTAGCATCCATCTGATTTTTTTCATCTCTCACCAAAAAGTCACAACTGTAAAGACAGCCTCATAAAAGGAGATTGGCGGAGAAAACACATTTTAGCACCATGTTAACCAAAAAATTATAGGTCCGGCAAGGGGGCGTGGAGTGGTCCGGTGAGGGGGGCGTGGAGTGGGGCGTGGAGTGGTCCGGCGAGGGGGGCGTGGAGTGGTCCGGCGAGGGGGGCGTGGAGTGGTCCGGCGAGGGGGGCGTGGAGTGGTCCGGCGAGGGGGGCGTGGAGTGGTCCGGCGAGGGGGGCGTGGAGTGGTCCGGCGAGGGGGGCGTGGAGTGGTCCGGCGAGGGGGGCGTGGAGTGGTCCGGCGAGGGGGGCGTGGAGTGGTCCGGCGAGGGGGGCGTGGAGTGGTCCGGCGAGGGGGGCGTGGAGTGGTCCGGCGAGGGGGGCGTGGAGTGGTCCGGCGAGGGGGGCGTGGAGTGGTCCGGCGAGGGGGGCGTGGAGTGGTCCGGCAAGGGGGGCGTGGAGTGGTCCGGCAAGGGGGGCGTGGAGTGGTCCGGCGAGGGGCGTGCCGAGAGGTCCGGCGAGGGGCGCTCCAACAACATTTAGACAAATTTATTAAGCAGAAAATGTTGATAATTTTAGTCCAAATCTGCTCACATGAAGTTTTCCTTTTCTTTTCTGGCTTTAGGACCATCTATAAATGTGATAATTTTTATTAAGGGCCGTGCCTCTTTTAGTAAATTTGATGCAATATACTCCACTCTCTCCCCCCCTTTTTTTTTTTTTAAAGACTGGTGTAGTCTGCCACACCGCCTGCAGCATTAGATGTCCGAGGACCATTAATTAACAAGACCAGGAGAGAAGGAAATGGCAAAATGAGAGCAATGCAGGTCACACGGGGCTCGGCCCTGCACAGTGCTGCACTCACCGGCATCAGAAAGCCTCGGGTGTTGCAGGTTGATTTGCTCCGAGTATCTCGTTCTGAGGGACTGCAGCAGCGTCTCCACTGAGCACACAAACACGTCCGAGGGCGACACACACTCGTTCCAGAACTCCGCAACTCCTCCTTTTGGTGGTGAAAATGTTAAAACTGGAAAAGCAGAAAGAATAAAGTTGGTGACAACTGCTGACGAGATAAGATGGCCTATGGGAATAGTTACTGGTCCAGAGTATGGAAAAAAAAAACAACAAAAAATTCCAACCCAACATCGATCAGTAAGTGAGTGATTCTGTATGGATTGTGACCGCGGCAGCAGAAAAGGCGAATATAAAATCAATGACAAAGGGGGAAAAACATTGAGGTCTTTAAAGCATTGAAACCAGAAATCCTGCCCTTACCTGGATGCAGTTTAAAAAAAAAAAAATCACAAACAGCAGATGCTTTACTCACTCTCCTCAGGTCCAGGACCGAATCTCCGCCGCTGTCCGAGGTGCCTGTCAGGTCATGTCACTAGCACTGCACACAATAAGTGCTGCAGACAACGGGATCCTTGATAATTCAGTGGACCGGGGGACGGTGACTAAAGCTTTTTTTTTTTTTTTGTTAAACTTTTTTTTTTTCTTCAAACTGCAGCCGAGGCTTTCTGTTTCCCATGCTTTTCCAATAATATCAATAGCAAATGTACAACAAAGCGTTAGCCTTATCTCAAGTAATTAGTACGTAACAGGGGGTGAGGATGGAAAATCAAAACTATTTCTTCTCGAATAAATTTACAAAACAAGGTACGGTAATATTCTCTAGGAAAAAAGTCAACGCCCCATAAAATGTCACCTGCCAAAAGGGAAAAATGCGGGTGTGCAAGGAGTTCACAGGACTCGGATGTACAGAAATAGATGGCAGTTTATTTCCAATGCATTTCCAGGTCGAAAGGACCTCGAAGATTCAGGAGCTAGTCTTTTTTTTTGTGGGGCCAGTTAGTTCTCATTTATACCATTTTTTGGATACATATGATTTTAATTATTTATTTTTTTAATCCATTTACATTATTTTTTTCCTGTAAGGCAACATGAATAAAAACAAGGATCTTATAACAGTTTTATAGTTTTTTTTTTTATTATTACCGTAACTTGTTACCTTTCTTCTGTGGGTTTTTATAGTTTCTCGGAGTTTGTTTTACTAGTTACATCACTTTAAAAAAAAAAAAATTAAAAAAAATTTGTGCAATAATATTCCGAGGACGTCAAAACTTATTTGGATTTTTGTGTGAACTTGTTTTTCTAGGAAGAGCTGTAGTTTTACAGTGTATCATTGCATTTTTTAAGTTCTTTATTGATAACTTTTCTTTTTTTTTTAGTCAGGATGAGAATTAAAAAAAATACATTATTACCTACATCATGCGTTAAAATTTTGCGTTATAGAGACCCTGTTTCTAGCAATGTGTCACTTACTGGGCTGTGTTTTGCATTTTTAATAAAAAGTCAGTGTTTTATCAGCAGGAGATCATCACTATAGGACTAGGTGTCTGGCGCCTCCTGGTCCAACCACAACCCCACCATTGATTAGCAGCTTTTTGCCTAAGAGCAGTGTACACAGAAAGACAACAATCAGTGGTGTGGGCCGAGGTTATACCGAGCTCTGCTAGATCTGCAGCAGAGAAAATAGGGATTGTATCACAACTGCTGCACCCAGTAGACTAAGCGACACATCGCTGGAATCAGGGTCTCTGCCCCTACATTATTCTGCTGTCGATTACAAAACCTGCCGACAGATTCCCCGGAGATATTGAACGCTCTTATTGGTTTATTATCTTGTTTGCAGAAATATTGATGCTGTAATATTCTCCGTATCGGATTCTCCTTGTTCCTGAGTCATTTTGGATTTCTTACCTACATAGGTTGCATGTGGACTAATGATTCAGGCTCGTACCATTCCTTTATATTTGCTTTTACTCGTTTCTTCTCGAAAAACTTTAATAAAAATACCGTGAAAAACAAAATCAGTTGGAAACCGGTGGCTTTTGTCTGTAATTATGTGTAAACTTCTGTAAAATGTAAATATTCTAATTCAGATTTTATTTGTTTTAGGTCAGAAATGTGAAAATCCCAAATGTGCACAAAGTAAGGATAACCGATGGATGGGGGGAGGGGGGGAATTTTACCTTCTTCTGCCGACTGCGCTCTTCCTGACTTTTCTTCCGTTAACGTACAGATCATCTCTAAGATTTGGACTTCCCCCATTAATTTATCAAGCGCATATAATTCGCGACATCGAAGGGGTCCGTACGTGCCCAAATGCTGCAGGAAATGACGACAAAGTTAGTGCAATCTCTTGTCAAATTATCTGTTCTGCTAAAATAACATTTTAAAAAATTGCTCCCGGTAGTGTTTGTTTATTTTTTCCATTCTTACACTTTCTTTAATCCAGCATTGTTGGTGCCGGGACTCGCATTACATAACAATCGGCTGCTGCACTCTCCCTTTCATTTGATGATCCACCGACAAGTGGAAGAAGTGAAAGCAATGTGGCCTCTGATTGGCTGCAGGGCTCATGTGGCATAACTACGTCACGGGAGATCCGGTACCTACAATGCTGGAATGGCGCCGATGCAAACAGTATTTATTTTTATAAGGGGGACTAAAGTTATAGTTAACAAAGTAAACTTATTGGAGTGGTATTACAAACTTTATCAGAATTGTGTAAATATTTCTCCCCCTGGATGATAAAATTATTATCGGACATATTCACTGATCTGCAGTTCTCAGCAGCGGCCACTACACAGCGGCTTCTAGCCAAGTTTCCATGCGGCTGAGGCTGAAGACAGCGGATTGGTGGGAACGTGAGGTTGTCAGACCCCCGCATATTGGACACTGATGACCCCTTAATCACCTACCAGCAGTAGCCTATTGCAGTTGTGGAGATGTGAAACCAAGACCCTATCCAGCTGCTCGCTACCAGTGGTCAGAGGACTGGAGGGTCCTTCAGGAGAGCAGCAAGCCACAACATCCTCCATTCTAGGCGGTTTATGGTCTGGTGTCGTTACCGCTCCATCTTCACAGTTCTCGGTCCTAAAAGCGAGGACAAGATGTGGTATAATTATAAACCCTTCCTGGATCAAAGTTGTAGATTACTATGTACTGGATCTTTTCTCAACACAACTTTTAAGTATGGTCTTTCTTCAAGAGGAAACAATATTTAAAGGGGTTATCCGACCTATATGAAAACACTACCAGGGGACCAGGCGGGGTGAAAATAGCAAAGTCTTGCATGCTTACTTGCCGTCACACCGAGGCTCTAACATGGATATTATATATATTTTTGGGGTTCTTTCTGTTATTAAATATAAATAAGAGGGACTAAATCATAAAAAGACAAACCGCACAAAAAGGTGCACTCTAGGTCAACCCTATAAAGATAATTCCTAGCCTTTATTCCTGCCCATCAGCGGAGGTCGGCACCCTATAGAAATATCCACGCAAGTGGCATTTACCCTGGAACGCCCTATATGTAAGCGATAACAGACGCACACTAAAGCTAGACACATGAAACGGCTAAAAGTAAGGATAGAACAGCAAGCGATAATTGCCCCACCAATACAATCTACCCAGAGGTAATGCTAAAAGTCGTCAACGCAGGTACATTCCCATCATATACCAAGATACACATATAGATCATCAGGAGGTAAGATGGGGAATTATTCAACACTGTTTCTGATCGGCGGTAAAATAATTACCGACAGTCAGAGAGCCGCGGTTCCCATGTTGTCAAATGACAGCGTGAGTCCGCAGCTGTGATCGGAGGTAAAGAGTTTACCTCCGGTCACTGGTGTTGACTGATGGGACTATGACTCCCATCAGCTGCTGCCGCTAATAACAGTGAGAGCAGGCGGCAGCTGACGGGAGTATTCCCAGTGAACTGCGGTGAACTCAGCGCTGCACCCTGAGACTTTTTCTCACTGTGCTAGCGGTTATCTCACCATGGTCACCAGTGAACTGCAGTAACCTCGATGAGTCGCCACTGGTCACAGATGCTGCAATCACAGCAGCTCATGCCATAGTGGTTCTCAGCCTGGATGGTCGCATCTTGGCACTGTCCATGTTGAAAACTATTTAACTATTTATCCCCAGACATGGCGTGGGACAGGTGAAGGATACGGTTGTTTATTTTGTTTTTGTTTTTACTGGAGACTAGGGCTTCACTGGAATGGGCGTTAGGTGAGTATAACGGTGTTTGTTTATTTTAAATAAAGTAAAAGTGTTTTTCTGTTTATTTCACATAAAAGGACTTTATTCTGGCTGTGCCTTTATTCACCAAACAACTATAGGATTAGTAATGGATGGATGTCTTATAGATGCCTCTCCATTACTAACCCATGGGCTTGATGTCACCAGACAACACAAAGGTGACATCAACCCCACAAATAGGATCCCCAGTTGCCGCAGCGCAAGTGGGAAGAGCCGGGCAAAGCGCCAGAATTAGTGCATCTAATAAAGGCGCCTTTTCTGTGCGGATTCAGCTGCTATTTATAGGCTGAGGGTGGTCAATATCCATGGCCCCTTACCAGCCCCAAGCTGTCTGCTTCAGAAAGGCGGATTGTCAAAAATAAGGGGGACCCAACGCCTTTTTAAAAATTATTGAAATCATTTTAAAAAAACAGCGTGGGGACCCCTCTATTCTTGATAACCAGCCTTGCTAAAGCTCACAGCTGAGGGTTGCAGTTTTGCCTGGCTGGTTAGCAAAAATACAGGGGAACACACTTTTTTTTTTTTTTTTTTTTTTTTAACTTATTTATTTACAGTGCAGGCTGATGAATACTCTGGTGGTTACTAGCAGCAGCAGGCGTAGGGTCATGGGAGTAGTAGTCCCATCAGCTGACGCCAGTGACCAGATGTAACTTTTTACCGCCAGTCACAGCGACGGGCTCACGCTGTCATTGGACAGTGTGGGAACTGGGACTCTGATAGGCGGTAAAATCATTGACACATGAGTGCGTGGCAAGTACTGGATGCTTGGGCCCCCCACTCAAGTGAATGGGGTCCAGTTACTGATCTGGTACCCGAACCAAACTTTTTTTTTTTTTAACTGTTTGGCCTGAACCCAAACATCCAGGGGTCCGCCCATCACTGTTTCTTTGAGGTTCATGTCACTGAACCTACTGTAGTGAAATTGCACACAAAAAATGGGACAAATGGCTATTAATTCTTGTGCAAATGTTTGCGTGCCCCACTGTGGATCAGATATTATTTAGGAATAACACATGTTAAAAAAGTCTGACATACATTAATAAATGCAGCAAAAACGTCGACTTTTTTTTTCATGAGGCTATGGGCTGGAGCTGCGGCAAGAACTCTGACCAATCAGAAGGTGACATGATGGAGTAATTGGCTGAAAAATCCTGGATTGTAAGGGGGCTGGCCATAGGAGGACCCCGAATAAACATTCACAAGCAGCAATTTATTAAAACTCATAATTAAGGATGGCGGCAATGCGAGTTACTGGAAGAAAGTCACAGCGCAGAATATGCCCATGATCAAAAGTAAAAAAATTGGTGAGAGTCCCCCTAATACTAATCCCATACTGACATGTACATCAATAAGATCATTGTCCACTAAAACTGTGCGGGCATCCATTTTTGGGATTTGAGCTCAAACCTTACATTGTAATTTAATGTGAAACTCGACCTTCTCCTGTTGGTCAAAACTGCAACACATCTATTAAAGTGCAGAACAACAACAGAAAAAGGGGTTGCGAACTACTGGACAAGCCCCTTTTGAATACCCCCATAAGGAGGAAAAAAAAAGCACACTTCCTTCCAGAACCGGCACCGCAGCCCATCAGCTCCCTTCTAGTCACTGGGGTAGCGCAGTGGTATGTGAGCAGTTAGCGCTCACTACAAAGTGAGTGCACCGTCATCACTTTCCCTGGTGAGCGCACCGTCATCACTTCTGCTTGAAAGTGGGGGGTGTTTTTTTTTTTTGTTAAAGATATCAACCAAAATGTATGACTAACAATGTGTTAGTAAAAAACAAAGCAACAACAACCTTGTAATCACAAGGATGTGTAACTGCAGTGGAAAGATGCGGCTTCTACCTTAGGGAGATGAACATGTTGCCCCGATTCAGCACTGCAAAATGCCATAATAGCTTTTTTATACATATTTACATGGACACTGTGTATTTCTTTGATAAAATGCTATCGCCTTGCCTTTCATTCGGAGCCGCTTCTTCCTCGGAGCCTTCTGAATCGTCCATGTCGGACGTGGTATTTAGGAAGTCAAAACTCTCCAGGGCATTTTCCACGGTGAGGCTGATGCTGGACGCCCGACTTCTGAACACTCCTTGCTTCTGCTGTCGGAAGTCAAAAAACACAAGAGAGTTTGTGACTAAAAGGTTCTGGGGGTCGGCCACTACTTTATGATATTTTTATTATTGGGCTCAGGCTGGCCAAATACTAAAAACTGGACAGAGTCTACTGGAAAGTCAAAACTGCAACTCCTCAGCGGCCACAGACTTGGCAGCACCGGTCTAGTTTACTCTTCTCGGGGAAGTCGGCAGCCACCATTTCGGTAGAGAGTATACTTTTTTTATTTTTATTTTTGACAATCCTTTTAAGGCTGACGTCACACTAGAGAGTTTTATGGATGTATGAGAGGCGCGAAAACAACGCATTGCACACGGACCAATGATTCTCTATGGGGCAGCTCCTATCTGCTGTATATTTCTCTGTCTTATTTTACAGGCGTAGAAAATCGCAGCATGCTGCGTTTGTCAGCGTATTGCCCCAAAAAATCCGCCAATGAAAGTCTATGGGGCAAGGAAAAATACGGATTACACATGGACCAACAGTGTGACTTGTAAGAAATACGCAGCGGTGTTCTAGAGAAAAGCCGGTAATTCAGCGCGGTGTACAGTAAAATCACACTGACTGGTTAGAATAGAATAGCTAAAATAAATGTCTACACATAATATAGGGGTATATATGTATACACATACATTTATATTTCATACAGCGCTAGATAGCAGAAAATTAATTCAATTGCCGTCTTTTGCCATCTCCTTCCCAAGCCCGACAGGATATGAGACATGGTTTACATGCAGCAAACCATCTCATATCCCTTATTTTTTAACATATTCCTCACTAATAATGTTAGAAGTGTCTGTGTGCAAAATTTGGGGGCTCTAGCTGTTAAAATAAAGGGTTAAATAGCGGAAACAAATGGCGTGGGCTCCCGCACAGTTTTCTCTGCCAGAGTGGTTAAGCCAGTGACTGAGGGCAGATATTAATAGCCTAGAGAGGGTCCACGGCTATTGTTTCCCCCCCCCGGCTAAAAACATCTGCCCCCAGCCACCCCAGAAAAGGCACATCTGGAAGGTGCGTCTATTCTGGCACTTAACCCCTCTCTTCCCATTCCCATGTAGCGGTGGGATATGGGGTAATGAAGGGTAAATGTCACCTTGCTATTGTAAGGTGACATTAAGCCAGGTTAATAATGGAAAGATGTCAATAACACACCTATCCATTATTAATCCAATAGTAGTAAATGGTTAATAAAACACACACATTAGCAAAAAAGTATTTTATTGTCACCTGAAACAAAGCTAAAGTAAAAAAACAACAATATCCCATACCTCTCCGATGCTCAGTCATGTCCCACGCTGTAAATCCATCTGAAGGGGTTAAATAATTTTACAGGCAGGAGCTCTGCTAATGCAGCTGTGCTCCTGACTGTAAAATCTGGGGAATTATTTGAAAGCAGGGGAACGTAGCATCATAGATTTGTGGTGCTGCGCCCCCTGCTGGTATAAACTCATATGACCTCTAGCGTGGGAATTTTACTGAATATTTTCTCACGCTCGAGTTCATATGAGTTTATGCCAGCAGGGGGCGCAGCACCACAAGTCTAGGTAGCTACGTTCCCCTGCATTCCATTCATTCCCCAGTTTTTACAGACAGGGGCAGCCTGTGTGAGCCCTCACGGGTAGGGTCCTCTTTCCTCCTGTCCCAGTACCAGTGACTTATTGGGTAAGAGTACTGTACTTGTTTTTATGTATACCCATTTTCAGACGTAAAGCACCATGGAATAAATGGCGCTATAATAATATATTTGCTAATATTACACCACTACGTATTTGGATAGAATCTTGGAGATGGGAATACCCCCTTTAACTCTTGCTGCTGATGCTAGTCATGGAAAATTCTGCAGCAGAAATCTGTGAATATAATCTTAAGGTCAAGGGCATGGTTTTTTTGGGGGCGGGGGGGGGAGAAGTCTGGTGAGATAGCATTTGGCTGAGCAATCATCTGACAAGTATCTAATAAGTATGGACACCTTTACAGGCACACAGAAAACTCTGATCTTGGCCATTTTACCCTTAAAAATGATCAATAACGATTGTGACGCCTATTGGGTACAACACTGGAAAAGGGCACAGCCAGGGCTAATCATTTTATACAGTTAGAACAAACCCACAAAAATGTCTGTTTAGATTCTTTCAGGACGTACCTTCATGAAAAAATGTATTGAAATTCATAAAAATCAAAGAATAATAAATTAGAAGTAAAACATTATCTCATTGGTCTATTGGAAAAAAGTGTAAATGGATTGAGGGAGTGTCAATGCAATTAAAGTACACACCCCAATGCACATCCAGGCTAATTTGCAAGTTGGGATCTGTACTAAATGTGATTGTCGTCTATCACCGGAGCGATTCTTCATTCAACAATGCTG
The DNA here is from genome assembly GCF_032444005.1 of Ranitomeya imitator. Classification (NCBI taxonomy): domain Eukaryota; kingdom Metazoa; phylum Chordata; class Amphibia; order Anura; family Dendrobatidae; genus Ranitomeya; species Ranitomeya imitator. The sequence goes on from NC_091290.1 coordinate 27,455,368, forward strand.
AAAGACAGCATTAGGTGACATCCAAGCAGCGTGCTTTATCCTGGCTGGCAAGTGTCAGGTGACCCTTTGGCTGGCAAGTGTCAGGTGACCCTTTGGCTGGCAAGTGTCAGGTGACCCTTTGGCTGGCAAGTGTCAGGTGACCCTTTGGCTGGCAAGTGTCAGGTGACCCTTTGGCTGGCAAGTGTCAGGTGACCCTTTGGCTATTTCACACAAGTATATCAGAGTAGGGCATCTCGATAGGGAAATCTACAACTTTTTTCCATGATTAAACATACAATATATACTGAAAGCACATGCCTCTCTGTCGGTGACTCCCATATACTATATGCAGCCACATTTGGTTTCTGGATGTATATCCTAAAGACAGAATATTCTATAAATATTCCTTTAGCATCTTAGGGCTAATAAAAAGTTTTCTTTCCCCCTCTAACACATCGGAATAGCTCCAGCATTGTGTAGTTTGCCATATGCATTATATTGCAGTACATATTTTTTTTTTTATCAACTTGCATTATTTAGATTACGAGAATGTATTTGGGTTTTTTTTTACCCATCGTTGCTATGTCAGTGGTACCACACATCACTTCCATTTTTTGTAAATATATAACTTATTTTATAATACAGGGTTTTTTTTTCACGTAAAGAGAAACAATTGTTTTAATGATATATTTATAAATCAATAGTACATGTGAAAATAAGAAACTGTGTAATGTATCTTATCGGAGAAACCGGCTTCCTTTCTCCTGCGGGGCTGATCATTCTCAAAATTGTCAATTCACGGGAAACAACTGTTTTTGGAGGAGACATATTTTCCCATTGCAGAGATGACATTTGGTGCTCATAAGGTTCCATGGAGGACTAGAACAGTTGTTTGCAGCAGAACGTTTGTCTGACTGGCTCCTCCCCCCAGCATCGAGCTTTATGAGCACCAACTGTCATCTGCTATCTCAGTAATGGGAAAGTCTGTCTTCACTGAATTCAGATGTTACCCGTGAACGGAGAGTGAAAGAAAGAGAAAGAAGCAGATTTCTCTGATAACATATTACAAAGCTTCTTATTTTCATGTGCACTATTGATTTTTTAAATGAAAGGCTGTTCTTCTTCAGGAGCACAGCTGCCATTGAAGCTCATCGGCACCCAGCGATTGTAAGCGGATTTATAGAAGAGGCAGCTCCCCGTTAGTAATGACCGCAGAATCTAAGAAGTTAAAGTGCTGGGATCAGAGCAGGATGCCGACTGTATATGATGACTGCACCGTACGATCGGTCATCAATATCGGACCAGCTATTTGCTTCTCTGCGGCTGGATGGACACAGAACAGAGCAGTTCCATACACCGAGTAGTGACCCTTCCTGGGTACTGCAGTTCAGCTTCTATTCACTTCCTGTAAGAACTAAGCTGCTGCATCCAAGAACGACCACTACCTATGGACCCTTGTTGTTCTCTTCCCAATGTATATGCGAATACCACTGGAGCTGCAAACGGATAATCGGTGGGGATTTCAGGTGTCGGATCATCATCGATCTGTTATACAGAACAGACCAAAGGTTTGGACACACCTTCTCATTTAAAGATTTTTCTGTTTTTTCATGACTATGAAAATTGTACATTCACACTGAAGACATCAAAACTATGAATTAACACATGTGGAATTATATACTTAACAAAAAAGTGTGAAACAACTGAAATTATGTCTTATATTCCAGGTTCTTCAAAGTAGCCAGCTTTTGCTTTGATGACTGCTTTGCACACTCTTGGCATTCTCTTGATGAGCTTCAAGAGCTAGTCACCGGGAATGGTTTTCACTTCACAGGTGTGCCCTGTCAGGTTTAATAAGTGGGATTTCTTGCCTTATAAATGGGGTTGGGACCATCAGTTCTGTTGTGCAGAAGTCTGGTGGGTACACAGCTGATAGTCCTACTGAATAGACTGTTAGAATTTGTATTATGGCAAGAATAAAGCAGCTAAGTAAAGAAAAATGAGTGGCCATCATTTCTTTAAGAAATGAAGGTCAGTCAGTCCGAAAAATTGGGAAAACTTTGAAAGTGTCCCCAAGTGCAGTGGCAAAAACCATCAAGCGCTACAAAGAAACTGGCTCACATGAGGACCGCCCCAGGAAAGGAAGACCAAGAGTCACCTCTGCTTCTGAGGATAAGTGTATCCGAGTCACCGGCCTCAGAAATCGCAGGTTAACAGCAGCTCAGATTAGAGACCAGGTCAATGCCACACAGAGTTCTAGCAGCAGACACATCTCTACAACAACTGTTAAGAGGAGACTTTGTGCAGCAGGCCTTCATGGTAAAATAGCTGCTAGGAAACAACTGCTAAGGACAGGCAACAAGCAGAAGAGACTTGTTTGGGCTAAAGAACACAAGGAATTGACATTAGACCAGTGGAAATCTGTGCTTTGGTCTGATGAGTCCAAATTTGAGATCTTTGGTTCCGACCACCGTGTCTTAGTGCGATGCAGAAAAGGTGAACGGATGGACTCTACATGCCTGGTTCCCACCGTGAAGCATGGAGGAGGAGGTCTGATGGTGTGGGGTGGGCTTTGCTGGTGACACTGTTGGGGATTTACTCAAAATTGAAGGCATACTGAACCAGCATGGCTACCACAGCATCTTGCAGCGGCATGCTATTCCATCCGGTTTGCGTTTAGTTGGACCATCATTTATTTTTCAACAGGACAATGACCCCAAACACACCTCCAGGCTGTGTAAGGGCTATTTAACCAAGAAGGAGAGTGATGGGGTGCTACACCAGATGACCTGGCCTCCACAGTCACCAGACCTGAACCCAATCGAGATGGTTTGGGGTGAGCTGGACCGCAGAGTGAAGGCAAAAGGGCCAACAAGTGCTAAGCATCTCTGGGAACTCCTTCAAGATTGCTGGAAGACATTCCCGGTGACTACGTCTAGAAGCTCATCAAGAGAATGCCAAGAGTGTGCAAAGCAGTCATCAAAGCAAAAGGTGGCTACTTTGAAGAACCTGGAATATAAGACATATTTTCAGTTGTTTCACACTTATTTGTTAAGTATATAATTCCACATGTGTTAATTCATAGTTTTGATGCCTTCAGTGTGAATGTACAATTTTCATAGTCATGAAAGTACAGAAAAAATCTTTAAATGAGAAGGTGTGTCCAAACTTTTGGTCTGTATTGTAGATGACCTCTACCAAGTCTTTGTAAACCCCTGTATAGAGGCTGTCCAGTCTTGTGGTGAAATGTCAGACTTCTAAATCCTTACAGCACGCGCACCGCTCACAGCCAGGATTCTCTGGTCTTCTGGGGGAGCGTTTTGGCCACATTCCTACTAGACGTGCTCGGCCTTGCTCAATTCAATGTCTACTAGGTATGTGATCGCATATGTTCAAATTGCATACTTGTGGTCACGTGACAGTCTACTCTCACATGCAACATAGAGTTGATCTTCACCACAGGACCGGACAATACCTTTAAGCTTTTAAAAACAATGCAAGTATGACTATAGGGGGGAAATAAAACCTTTCCTACCGCTATGCAGACATTCACCAACTTACCAGGAGAATCTCTTCCAGGTGTTTGATCTTATTTTCCAGTGACTGCAGTTCGGGGAACTGTCCCCGGTAGTCGTCCAGTGATGAACTCAAGGAACTGATTGCCTCGTCCAAACCACAGTCAACAATCCTCCTTTTTGTGTTGTCGGAGTGAACAACCTGAGGGATGGGACTCTCCCTCTCTTCAGGAACCGGGTCCAAACATGGCGTCATAATGGGGGAAGAGTGAACCGCAGGTTGTTGCTGATCCATCTCGATAACATCATCCACCAAAAGCTCAAACTCTTCCCTGCAAGGCACGGCCTCGTGGACTGGAGACTGTGCACACAATGGCGGAGCAGAGTCAGTCCTCTCCGGCTGGAGATCTGCTTCCGATTCTGTGAGTATTATTTCAGGTTCCTCCTCCTGAGGACCATCCGATTGTCCAGTGGTTTGCAAATCGTCCTCGGTTTCACAATTAACCGGGACAGATAAAGTTTCTGAGATATCGATATCAAACGGTAAAATCACCTGGGATTCGTCCAAGACATGGAAGTCCGACCCTGAGGCATCAAAGCTTACTTCACTAATATGGCTCAATGTCCTTGAGTACACAACGTGGCCGTTAGCCACCGATGGTTTAGTCGACGCCACCTTGTCATGCACTATTTTACCGCTGGTTTCCACCTCCTGCATTGAAACGTCAGCTCCAGTGTCCAGGCTCTCCTCTCTTTGTGTGAAGGAGATCTCTATCTCTGGAGCAGACGTCTGAAGTTCGGGTTGAACAATGTTCTTGGGAGCGTGTCGGACACTGCTAGACAACTGTGGACTGGAGGAATCATCTGAGGATTCGGAAGAAATAGACCAGGCGGCTCCATTTTCCAAATCGTCCTGACGTCGTAACATATTCTAGAGGTAATAAGATACAAGGGGTTAAAACTGAATCTATCAGATTTCAGAGAGTCTCCTATAGGGAAGATGGTACTGGAGACATTATTCACGGCTTTCTGCTGGCATTTTGATCAAGTGTAATGTGTAGTGATGAGCGAGTATACTCGTTGCTCGGGTGGTCTCCGAGTATGTGTTAGTGTTCTGGAGATTTAGTTTTTGTTGACACAGCTGCATGATTTACGGCTGCTAGACAGGCTGAATACATGTGGGGATTCCCTAGCAACTAGGCATGTGGGGATTTCCTAGCAACTAGGCAACCCGCACAAGTATTCAGCCTGTCTAGCAGCCATAGGCTGCGTCAACAAAAACTATATCTCCAAACACTAACAAATACTCGGCGACCACCCGAGCGTGCTAGGGAAAACCAGAGCAACGAGTATACTCGCTCATCACTAGTAATGTGCCATCAGGAATAAGAACAAAAAATGCTTTTCTTTTTTTTTAAATCTCCTAGATCATATACACAAAGCGAGACTCTACGGCCACTAGGCATAATTCTACACCCATTCTTCGTGTTTTGTACAGATACGTTTCAGCAGTCTCATTACCGGCAAAACAGGAATACTAGGAACGATAACACCTCTATACAGTAAGTAACAGGACCCACCATTCTCATTAGTTGATGTCACAGCTCACCTCGTCCCCCTGTACAATGACTGATAACACCTCTATACACAGTAGTTAACACAGGATCCACCATTCACAATAAGTGATGTCACAGCTCACCTCCTCCTCCTGCACAATGACTGGTAACACCTCTATATACAGTAGGTAACACAGGATCCACCATTCACAATAAGTGATGTCACAGCTCACCTCCTCCTCCTGCACAATGACTGGTAACACCTCTATATACAGTAGGTAACACAGGATCCACCATTTACAATAGGTGATATCACATCTCACCTACTCCTCCTGTACAATGACTGATAACACCTCTATATACAGTAGATAACACAGGATCCACCATTCACAATAGGTGATGTCACAGCTCACCTCCTCCTCCTGTACAATTACTGATAACACCTCTATATACAGTAGATAACACAGGATTCTCCATTCACAATAGGTGATGTCACAGCTCACCTCCTCCTCCTGTACAATGACTGATAACACCTCTATGTACAGTAGATAACACAGGATCCACCATTCACAATAGGTGATGTCACAGCTCACCTCCTCCTCCTGTACAATGACTGATAACACCTCTATATACATTCGATAACACCCAGCATTCACAATAGGTGATGTCACAGCTCACTTCCTCCTCCTGTAGAATGACTGATAACACCTCTATATACAGTAGATAACACAGGATCCACCATTCACAATAGGTGATGTCACAGCTCACCTCCTCCTCCTGTACAATGACTGATAACACCTCTATGTACAGTAGATAACACAGGATCCACCATTCACAATAGGGGATGTCACAGCTCACCTCCTCCTCCTGTACAATGACTGAGAACACCTCTATATACATTCGATAACACCCAGCATTTACAATAGGTGATATCACCAGTTGTATCCTGTTGTAGCAGTGTAGTATTTTTGCACTCTGCATTATAAAAAGCCAAACTATGCCCTCAGTTTATGTGTATTAGATTAATGAGTCATTAAAGGGAATCTGTCACATGTAAAACGGGAGCCCAATGTGCAGGCGGCATCATATAGAGCAGAAGGAGCCGAGCAGATCGATATATAAAACTTTGTGGGAAAAGATTCACTATAACCTCTGTTTTATGTATTTAAATATCTGCTGTTTCTAAGCTTAGGAGTCCAGTGGGCGGTCCTAATCAGTGATTGCCAACTCTAATAAAAATAATTATAAATAAATGATAAATACTAATAACACTAGTAATAAATCTATGCACGCTTTATACAATGAAGACTGTCAAGGCAGGGTCCTCTCTCCTCCTGTACCAGTTATGACTTGTATTGTTTAAGATTATTGTACTTCTTTTCATTATGTATACCCCTCCTCACATGTAAAGCGCCATGGAATAAATGGCACTATAACAATAAATAATAATAATAATAATCATTAATTAGACCCGCCAACTGGACTCCTAAGCCTGGAAAGAGCAGTGATTTATATAAATATATCTCGAGTCATACTGAATCTTTTATACATCAATCTCATCCGCCTCTCTTGCTCTATACCTCGATCCCTGCAGATTGAACACGAGACACATTCCCATAAATTGTATTTACCCCAGCAATTTTATTAGAACACATTTTCTATTCTATCCATTGACTGAATATTCAGCATCGTTGAATCCTATGGGGATTGCATAGACTAATACACACTTGCATTTACACAATTTGCAGGGGAAGCAAAAAAAAAAAAAAAAATACAGAAACCAATACTTTTTTGCATGGATGGCAAATGTGAACTATCCAGGCAGTATACTTTATTACGGATTCTAGAAAGCAGAATGTTTCCGGAGGTTTTATTTATTAGCTATGCTACATCTAAAAACTTACATAGTAGTCTTGCTCATAAGTATTAACTTGGACAGATGAGACATCATTGCACGAGCAAGTCTGAGACAATTTGTCAGTAAGGGTCTCTCGGAGCATGACAAGCATTGGCCAGCTGTGCTTTCCCATATCTGGCAACAAGGAACTCTTTTCGTGGCATGAATATAAAGAATAGGCATTATACAGGGGGGGGTGGAAATAGTGCGGGAAGGTCAAGGAATTCAAATTAAAATGCATTCTGATTGGGAAAAAGAAGTCGTCTGTTGTCAAATCAACAATGAGAATGTAAACAAAACAAAAAAAACTAACAAACACTGATACAATTAGTATTCAGACATCAGTGAAATGTAACATGCTGGATTTTCATTAAAAAAATAAATACTGAATAGTTTAATGAGCAAACTTCATTAAAAGGTTAGGTGCACACTAATTATTCAGTCTTAAAGGGACTGTGTCGGCGTCACTTATGGAGTCATCCACATGTAGTGTTATATAGATCTGCATGTCACAATTCCAATGATGCCTCTTTGACCCGGATCTGTTGTGTCTACGTTGAGAAATCCCGCTTTTTAGACTTAATGCAAATTATACTGCAAGTGCACCGACACTGTCCCCCCCCCCCCCAGTGTACTTGCAGTATAATTTCACTTTTTTTTTCCTCTCTCTACCCAGCAGAACAACAGAGACAGTTTTATGTTGTGCGCGGTCACATCTGACGGAGCAGAGCTGACATCGCACACCAGATCCTTGGCCTCTGCTGTCAGTCAAGTAGAAGAGGGTGGCATCGGGCTGGGAACACAGCAGAGGAGCCGTGTGCTGCAAGTGTGCAGATACGCTCCCAGTGCACTCACCCTGGTGCAATATTGAAATTGTGGAGCAACACCACTGGTTGACACCATCAAAATGAAGCCGACTGGTTCCTTTTAAATAAAATTCTACAGTGTAGTGTATACTGCTTCTATGAAGACCAATGTGTCTCCACGGTAACAGACTACAAACTAACAATGTGTAGTCTGGGTCTACAGTCATGTGTTGCTTCCATTTATCTGCCTCGTGGCTTCTTGCCAACCTACAGACAGTAAGATGTGATACATAATTTTTTTTTAATCAAGACAGTAAATATCAGTTTTGTCCTTTACACATTTGAAGATAAAGTTTTGTTTACTTAAACGCTTGTATTTAAAGATAAAAATCATTTTTGCAATTGTTTTATTGAAAATGTTGCATTTTGTTCCTTCTATAGCCTCTGTATTGCACTTTTTATTGCTCGTTGCAGAAAGGGTTAACATAGAATCTGTCAGTGAGCCCACTATGACAGCGGCGATGAGTTTGTAAGTCAGTTATCTGTCTGCATCTGAGCGCTTCTCAGCGGATGCGAGATTACAGACCACATCAAAGTTGAACGTGCACGGAGGCAAAGATTCTGTAAAAGCAGAACGGTGCAAATTTTTTTAATAAAACCGTATTGCAAAAATGAGTTTTAGCCCCAAATACATGCATTTAACTAAAGTAAAAAAAAAAAAAAAAAAAGTCCCCAGCTATGGAAAAGCCCAACTACAGCACATGCATAGAATATACATCAGCCTTGACCTGGAGGATGTTTTCTGCATATAATAAGTCTCCACATCAGGGCTACTTACATAAAAGGCTTGTTCCCGCAATGAGGGAGTATCGGGGGGACTCGGATTGTATGTGGAAAATCGTTTGTTCACGGTAGAGGTTTTATTCACAGTGCTGGCAGCCGAGGGTTGGTCTTCCTTGTCAAAAGGACTGGAGAAAAAAAAAAAAAAAAGTAAAAAAATATATAAACATATAATAACGTCAAAAGTATGAACTAAGCTTTCCCCACTTAAAGTCCAAGGCCAAAATGTGTAGATAAAGATAAATGTGGAGATCCTATATTAATTCCCCCATGCACAGGAATGGTTCCACGGTCTCCGGTGGAAAATAATTTGGATCCTGGCAGCTTAACCCCATAGATGCGACAGTAAATAGCGGAGAAAGAACAAGGGGTTAACTGACAACAAGCTAATAGGTTCCTGATCAACGAGATGCAAGACTTTACAGTCTGATCTTCGAGAACTACTGGAAACCGAGCTGCTGAAAAAGTTGACCCAATGGTGTGAGGACACACCGTGCCCAATGCCTGTAGAAAGCATTCACAATGGGCACATTAATATCGGAACTGAACCATCAAGCAATGGAAGAAGGCCTGGTCTCATGAACCATGTTTTCATGTACAAAGCAAGAAGCAAGTGCACGGTTTATCAAGGGAAGAGACTGCACCAAAATGCTCCAAATCCAAGAAGAGGTATGACACTGCTCCAGGAACAGCTCCAATGTAGGGTACTTGGCTAAACACTGTTGTTCTTCTTGGCAGCGGGATTCTCTATCATCAATGTCATAGAAAATATTAAAATATCTGAAGCCACTAGTGAAGGAGGCAATAGGACAAGAATTTGCAATCAAACCTGCCTTGAAATAGACAGGTACAAATGGCATAAAGAAATAGGAAATTAGGTATAGTTGGGATGTGACAATCTTAACTAACATGCAGGTAGCTCCTTTTTGAAGTAAAGGACCCCTGCACTTGACAACTAGGATGTCTATTGTGCATAGACAAAAGGTTTACAGATTGGACAGGTAATTCATACAGGAAAGGTATTTTCTGAGGGTTGGATAACAAAAGGGTACATGTGTTTACACATAGATAGAAAAGTGGAAGAGGCTTTTGTTCTCTCAGGAAAAATGTTATATTTACAATAGCCAGCCCAGCTCCAGGGTCCAGATAGAAATATTGGAGTGTGTATAGAACAGATATTGATGGGACATACATTTTCAGCTTCAGGACAAAATGGGGAAATAGATGCATATTTTTTCACAACAGTAACCCCTGCCTATGAGCCACAAATCAATAGTGGGCAGATCACTGACAACAGCCATGGAATCGGAGATGTACGGTATATACCATAAGCTCACTGTTAGTTTCCAGATAACCAGCCTATTCGTGGAAACAGCCTACGGCCTCCTCCATTAATCGTCGGTCAATCGCATAATTGTCCGGACGATGAGGGGCAGCGGAGCGCTGTTCACTCCAAAGATAACAGCGGGTGGGTTCAGATAAGACCCCCGCTGGCTGCGATCTTTGACAATCGTTGCCCTCATTTCACAGGATATTGCACGCTACAACACTGCAACAATTGGCCAGGAATGGTTTGAGGAACATGGTAAACTGTTCAAACTGCCTCCAAATTCTCCAGATCCCAATCCAAATGTGAAGGAAAAAGAGTCCAAACCATGGAAGCTGCACCTCGTAATTCCTACATATCTGCGACGTGCCAATGGGTCGGTGTCAAGATACCACAGGACACAAGAGGAGTGTAAGTTTTTGCCCCAAGGAGATGTATACAATTTGTAGACTGGCAGATTTAACGCTACGGCTGACCAGTCTAGATTTCTGCTTGCTTGTCTCCACTTACTTCCAATTGACTTCCAGGTTTAGCTTGATTGTTCCCAGGTCGTTAATATCCACCCCGACAACCTGGGGGAGAGCTGCAAAGAGATCTTTAGTTTCGCACGAGACACTGCCCACTATGACGTGATTTGCTAGACTCTTCAATTCTGTTACCTGCAGGAACAAAAAAAGTCAATTGTTTTACGTATAAATTCCAACATTCTGTTTTCCACTATTAATCAATAACTGATGATATTTAGTTTTGAGAAGGATTATCCCGGGCTAAGATGCTGGCTAGAGATGATCAGATCAATTTACGGGGCTCCAGTTTAGAGTCCAGGCCAGGGCTCCCTGGAGATAGACAGGAGGCCCGCAGATCTTTTACCTTCCGGTGTGGCGTTTAACCTGTTCGGGCTGGTGCAACGTCATCTGTACGACATCACTGACAGATGACGTTCCACATCGATTTGGAGGTTATCCAAATCGGTGGGGATTCCAGGTGTTGGACCTCCACACACTTGGTACTTATGACCTATCCAATGGATAGGTCATCAATAGCTTATTCCTTGACAACCTCTTTACGACTTTGTGATTTTTAGTTTTTTCCTCCCCTTCTTCCCAGAGCCATAACTTTTGTATTTTTCCATCAATATAGCCATAGGAGGCTTGATTTGTGCGGGGATAAATTGTACTTTTGAATGCCAATATTGATTTTACCATATAACATACTGAAAAACAGGAAAACAAATTCCAAGTGTGGTGAAATTGCAAAAAAAAGTGCAATTCGACAATAGTTTTTTTGGCATTTTTATTTACAGTGTTCAATATATGGTAAAACTGGCCTGACAATATGATTCTCCAGATCAGTTCGAGTATGCAGATACCAAACATGTATAGTTTCTTTTTTATTTAACTTGTGGGGAACAAAATCCAAAATTTGTAAGAAAAAAAAAATTGTTTAAGTTGCCATTTTCTGACACCCGTAGCGCAGGGGTGTCAAACTGCATTCCTCGAGGGCTGGAAACAGGTCATGTTTTCAGGATTTCCTTGCATTGCACAGGTGATAATTTAATCACCTGCAGAGAAGGATTCCAGCACCTTGTGCAATGCTAAGGAAATCTTGAAAACACGCATGGTTTGCGGCCCTCGAGGAATGCAGTTTGACACCCCTGCCGTAGGGTCTCCATTTTTAGGGATCTGGGGCTGTGCGAGGGCTTATTTTTTACACCGTGAGCTGATGTTTTTAGTGGTACCAATTTGGGGTAGATACGATGTTTTGATCGCCCGTTATTGCAATGTTGCGGCGGCCAAAAACAATTCTGGCGGTTCAGTTTTTTTCTCATTACCGATCCAATTACGGTAATTTACTTTGTTTTGATAGATTGGACAATTCTGAATGCAGTGACCCCAAATGAGTATTTTTTTATTGTTTTATATTCAATGAGTGAAAAGGGGGGTGATTTGAACTTTTTATTATTGAATTAAAAATTTTTTTTTTGTTCTTGAAGCTGCGATCGTCCGATCGCCTGTGCTACACAACAGGGCTTCAGCCTCTATGTATAAGAGAAATGACGATCTCCTATGAATGCCGGCCATGTAGACCCCCTGGATCTTATGACAACCCATTAGCGCTCTGCGATCACATGACAGGGGCGCCAATAAGCGTGACTTATGAAGCGCTTCCAGACTGTGCGTATTAAACGCCGCTGTCAGTGATTGACAGTGGCGTTTAACTGGTTAACTGGTCAGATCAGCTGTTATGTGCAGGGAAAGATACGGGTTCAGCGTCGGAGCTCGCATCACAAGACCGGGTCACAGCCATTGACCTACAGTCAAGAAAGGGTTAAGGAACAAACTTAATTGTGATAAAATGTTTTCATTGTTTATAAGCAGCAATTTGGTGCATGAAAACAAAAAAAAAACAAAAATTGGTGACGGCTGATAGCTGTGTGGTTCTGTCTCACAGTTGTGGAGCCATTGGCAACCATGTTTGGGCCGAGCTTTGGCCTCCCGATCTTCTGCAGCCTTCGTACCTTTATAGACAGGAACTCCGTGATTAGTGGAAGAAACACCATGTCCTCACTGTCCCAAATCTGCTTTCCATTAACTTCAATGCGTCCCTTTAATTTCCAGCGTTGCCGGCCATACTTCATAAAAATCTGATGGAAATCGGAAAATCAAATAATGAAAATTACGACAAATGTGAGCGGCCGAGCATACAGAATGAGTGGAGCCTATGAGCGGTAACAGGACCATGAATTGTAGTGGTGCAGAGTACTGCACTTATCAGGGGGAGAGTGTGGGAGCCAGCAATAGAAAGATGTCCAGAAGAGGCTCATTCTGCTCTCCCCAAAATAAAATGGAGAGTCCAGAACCCCTGATGTCTCCGTCTCTCCGCAGCTGCCACTGGCTGTCATGTACTGCATACGGGGGAGTCATGTATAAAGGTCTATGGCTAGGGTGACTCCCTATTAGCCCTATAGTCAGTGCTGTCAGTGAGTATTAATCAGATGTATCTTGTCCACTTTACCTCATACTGGTCTCCGGCACACAACCGGGCAAATCCTGCGAGCCCTAAATTAGAGAGAAAGAAAACGTGGTTACATACGGTCCAAGCTGCTGCTCTCCCTACACCTCTCTATGGGGCACGGATGGATCGGGCATGATATTATCCGCTCTGCCTCAGCCTTACTTTACTTGATGGCAGGGGGGCTTCCGCCATATCCATTGAAGGGTTTGGCTTTTTTTGGCTTTGGGTTTATTGATGTGTTGGGGACATAGTTTAGTGACATTTACTAATACACAAGTAATTATGGCTTCTCCATTGGTGCCGCCTTCCCCCCAGACTGCACAGATCTCAATTTCTCCTCACTCCTAGCACACATAATGGCTTTTTCTTTTTTAGAGGCAGTTTTAAGAGCGGTAAAGTATTTATTTATTTTTTTTCTGTTTGACTTATTTAAAAAAAAATTTTTTTTACTTGTGATACACGAGGTTAATTTGTCATTTTTATACTTAGATTTTTATTTTCTGTAGAAAATTAAAAAAAAACGTGATTATTACTCAAATTTTATACCATTTTTTTTCTTTTCATGTCACTTAAATTACTTAAAATTGTTTGCCCCTTTCCATTACATATTAAACACACACGGAGGAGTAAGTATTGAACACGTCACCAATTTTCTAAGTAAATATAATTTCTTGATATGAAATTCTCACCAGATGTCGGTAACAACCCATCCAATCCACACAGGCAAAGAAATCAAACGATAGATGTCCAACTTATGTGTAATAATGAGAAATTACAGCGGGAATAAGTATTGAACACGCTTACTGAAATTTTTAGAATACTGCGTACAAAAGCCTTTGTTGGGGATGACAGCTTCAAGACCTCTCTGTATGGAGAAACTGGTCGCAGGCATTGCTCAGGTGTGATTTTGGCCCATTTTTCCACACACACACTTCACATCCTGAAGGTCCTGTGGACTCCTTCTATGGACTCGGAGCTTTAGTTCCTTCCATACATTTTCTATTAGATTCAGGTCCGGTGATCGACTCGGCCATTCTAGCAACTTTATTGTCTTTCACTGAAACCAACTGAGAGTTTCCTTGGCTGTGTGTTTGGGATCATTGTCTTGCTGAAATATCCACTCTGTTTTATCTTCATTATCCAGGAAGTTGACAGCATATTTTAAACAAGAATGTCTTGGTACATTTGTCCATTCATCCTTCCATCAAATTGTATGAAGTTTTCCAGTGCCATATGCTGTAAAACAGCCAAACACAATGACGTTCCCACCTCCAAACCTGACTGTTGGTATGCTGTTTTTGGAGTCATATGCAGCGCTTTTTGGCCTCCAAACATGGTTAGTATTATGGCATCCAAAGAACTCAATGTTGGTCTCATCTGACCAGACTATATCCTCCCAGTATTTCACATGCTTGTCTAAATGTGGTTGAGTAAACTTTAAACACGTTTCACCATGCTTTTTGTTCAGCAATGGAGGCTTGCGTGGTGAGTGTGCATACAGGACATAAAGGTTAAGTGCATAACTTATTATTTTCTTTGAAACAATTGTACCTGCTGATTCCAGTATTTTCTGTAGTTCTTCAGGTGGTCTTTGGCTCTTAGACAACTCTTCTGATAATTCTTTTCACTCCTCTGTCTGACATCTTGCGGCGAACACCTAGTTGTGGCCGGTTTATGGTGAAATGATGGCCCCCAACAGTGCTCACTGGAACCTTCAGTAGTTTAGAAATTCTTCTGTAAGGCTACATTCACATTAGCGTTGTGCGGGGCAGCGTCGGGCGCAGCCGCGGCGACGCATGCGTCATGCTCCCCTATATTTAACATGGGGGGCGCATGGACATGCGTTGTCTTGCGTTTTGTGACGCATGCGTCATTTTGGCGCAACTGTCAGGGCGCAGAGGACGCTGCATGATGCAGTTTTTTCTGCGCCAAAAATCATGCAAAAATGAACGCATGCATCGCATGCGTTTTTGCATGCGTTGTGTCGCCGACGCTGCCCCGCACAGCGCTAATGTGAACATAGCATAAGCAATGCCATCAGTATGCTTTGCAACAATAAGGTTATATATACACACACACATTATATATATATATATATATATATATATATATATATATATATATATATATATGTATGTGTGTATGTATATATATATATATATATATATATATATTTTTTTTATATATTATTTATATATTTATTTATTAATTTTTATAAGAGGGTGGGACAAGAAACAGCGGTTTAGATTAGTAACAGCTTTTTATTTATTTCTTGTTTTGTATTTTTTCATATATTGTTTAAATTTATTTTATACATTGCTCCCCAATAAGTTGACAAACATTTTTGGCGTGAAGATGGAGGGGAGAATTCAACCTGCTGCCTGCACTGTGGAGCAGGTCTACAGAAGATCTTGCAACCTCCCGACACCCAGCGATCATGTGATCAATAGGATGAGAATGAGGAGGATTATTACTGGTTCCTGGATATTCCCTTTATGTAATGTTAAAGAGGGGGAGGCATACAGGAAGGGTTTGCCATATTTATGTGATGCCTTTTAAGACGGTAAGAATGGAAAATCTTTGGAGCCGTCAAATTCGAGGCAACGCACGCGAAGCCACCAACTATTGTTGTACGATTCTTGCGTACCATACAAATCTGACATTAAAAAAACTACCCATCATATAAAATCAAAAACATATGGGGGTACCGTAAGGGGCTCTACGACACCTCTATACGTATCAGAGCCTTAATATGGCCGCATACATCAGCGCTGAACTATTACGTCAATACTCACCCTTCATTTTAACGCGAAACTCTCCGAGCTGACTTTCTAGGTCATTCTCCAGGACACACATATTCTGTGCAGAAACAATATACGGCAATTATTATAAAAATACTTTGTTTTAATAGGAAGAAAAAAAAAAAAGGATGTACATTACTAAACATTAAAAAAAAAATAAAAAAAAATTTGGGGTCGATTTATAAAATGTTCCGCATCTGATGGCCGGAACGCACAGAGTGTACGGCGATGTATACATGAAGTCCCGGATATATTCGACATAATGTATGGAGGGGGCTTCAAGTCTGTATATATTCTATGATCTGTTCACAAAAGGGGCACAAAGGGCCGCACAAATCTGCTTTACATGGATTCATCGTTTTTGTGGCATTTTTGCATCCATTGGATTTAGAAAGTAAAAATATTTTCCCTTTTTTGCCAAAGTTTTTATTGTTTTATTTTTTTTTAGTTTCCCACTTCAGTGCATCTCATATCAATGTAAAAATACAGAATGTTTCATACATTCACGCACAAACATATATATGATATATACACATATGTATTGTATACCCCACCTCTGTGTATTCCTTGTAACCTTTCCCAGCTTCCGTCATACTTTCACGAGCCTCTTTGCTACTCGGAGAAGCAGAATAAGCCCGAACCATGTTATGTGCCCCATCTCTCAATCTCCGCTGGATACAGTATGCTTCGTACACCTCATCTATCTGGAGAAAAAAAGCAACAACAAAATTACATTATGTAGTAGAAAGGTTAAAGTGCAAAAGCCCTCGTTGTCTCATGTGATCGATATAGACGTAGCAGCATAAATTTTTATTATTTTTTAAGGCAGAGTTTTATTTTTAAATAGCACTTCTTGGGGGGGGGGGTAACGCCAACCCCGATTCTACCCTAAAGAAATGAATAATCATAACGCTGTCCTTGCCCACCACTTCCATACAGATGTATCTACCTGGGGTCTGCGAGGAAAACAGAGATTCGTTCCACCACACAAACACATTGAATGCCCCAGAAGAAGCCATTTGTGGCGAAACCCTGTTTCGGTTAAAATGATCATTGTTGCAACCAATGTTTGGGCCAGATGCTTAGTGTGTCACCAGATATTCCTGATGAACACTCTGAAAATCTTTTTGTGACTGTTTACAATAAAGAAGGTCCATTTTGACTCCACAAGTTGGTGATCTGCATTGTGTCCTTTATTATCAAAAGTAGCTGCTCATATTTAGTAGCCAATGCAACCTAGGTTCCCCGACGGTCTCGATTTCCTTGTTTCCAGCGATGATGTTTCGGTACTATTTATTGGCTGCTTGGAGACCCCCTGGGGGTCACCACTGTAGTCAGCAATTGGCGGTCACATGTCCGTGTCAAAACATGTGCCGAAAAGAAGGACAGAGACTGTCGGGGCCCCAGAAAGCAGCAGCACTGGAGGGCCAGGAGATGAGTGAAGTGAGCGTTACTTATTTTGGACCCTTCTAATCTTTTTATAAAACATTCCGGGTGGATCGGACGACCTATTTTATACCAAGATACAGTTCAGCAATTAAGTAACAAAAAGTACTAACCTTACTTGTGTGGAATTCTAATTTACGGATAAATCGTTCAATGGACTTCACTTGCTGTTTTTCGAGAAAAAAACAAAATACATTTTAAAACTTTTCAATGTGCATTGGATAACAAAGATGACATTATTGTGTTTATTTGGGCAGTAGGCAGAATGTCTTAGCATTTGGTCTTAGGATAGAGGATTTGCGGAGGTCCAACATCCGGGAAACCCACCAATCGGCTGTTACCGGCTCCACAATAACCCAAATATGAATAGTGTACAGAGCAGAACACAACAGCGCCATCCACAGTGCAGTGGCCGCTCCCGGGTACTGCAGATCTGCACCGCGCCATTTGTATAAGAGAGTTTGAAAAAAATAAAAGAAGAAATGTCTTACCTTGTCTAAGTCATATAAAAACCCCTGCAAAGGAAAAAATAAAAAAAGATGTAAGGTAGATATTAAATAAATTATTGCATTGCACACATAAATCACATCTCATTTTTGCAGGCAATATAATCTCTTACTAGATATATAATTACACATATAAAATCGATATAAAATATAAGGGCACACATCTGTATTTTCTGTCTGTACATAACATGAATGGCTATCTATAGAAATGCTGAAAAATGGAGAACAGATAGGGGAAAGTTACACTGCGCTTTAGGAGGAGGTGAGCTGTATCATCCACTGTAAATGGTGGATCCTGTGTTATCTACTGTATATAGAGGTGTTATCAGTCATTGTACAGGAGGAGGAGGAGGTGAGCTGTGACATCACCTATTGTGAATGGAGGATCCTGTGTTATCTACTGTATATAGAGGTGTTATCAGTCACTGTACAAGAGGAGGAGAAGGTGAGCTGTGACATCACCTATTGTGAATGGTGGATCCTGTGTTATCTACTGTATATAGAGCTGTTATCAGTCATTATACAGGGGAGGAGGTGAGCTGTGACATCACCTATTGTGAATGGAGGATCCTGTGTTACCTACTGTATATAGAGGTGTTATCAGTCACTGTACAAGAGGAGGAGGAGGTGAGCTGTGACATCACCTATTGTGAATGGTGGATCCTGTGTTACCTACTGTATATAGAGGTGTTATCAGTCATTGTACAGAAGGAGGAGGAGGTGAGCTGTGACATCCCCTATTGTGAATGGTGGATCCTGTGTTATCTACTGTATATAGAGGTGTTATCAGTCATTGTACAGTAGGAGGTGAGCTGTGACATCACCTATTGTGAATGGTGGATCCTGTGTTATCTGCTGTATATAGAGGTGTTATCAGTCATTGTACAGGAAGAGGTGAGCTGTGACATCACCTATTGTGAATGGTGGATCCTGTGTTATCTACTGTATATAGAGCGGTTATCAGTCATTATACAGGGGAGGAGGTGAGCTGTGACATCACCTATTGTGAATGGAGGATCCTGTGTTACCTACTGTATATAGAGGTGTTATCAGTCACTGTACAAGAGGAGGAGGAGGTGAGCTGTGATATCATCTATTGTGAATGGTGGATCCTGTGTTACCTACTGTATATAGAGGTGTTATCAGTCACTGTACAAGAGGAGGAGGAGGTGAGCTGTGACATCACCTATTGTGAATGGTGGATCCTGTGTTACCTACTGTATATAGAGGTGTTATCAGTCACTGTACAAGAGGAGGAGGAGGTGAGCTGTGACATCACCTATTGTGAATGGTGGATCCTGTGTTACCTACTGTATATAGAGGTGTTATCAGTCACTGTCTGCAATAATGACTAAAAAGTCAGAACAAGAAGCAAGTTGAGTATTAAAGTCACCATTCATATTATATAAAAGGGGGCAGAGGAATTTCCTATATCGATGGCTCCAAGAACATGACAAACTACAAATCAGCCAATATTGGATCTTTTCTACCCATGTTTTGAAGAACTTTAAACTTTTCTCATTTAGAACCCCAAAAAATAATTGTTCACTTCACCAAACCAGCCAATAATCTCTCAATTTAGTAAAAAAAATAATAATAGGCATTTTAAATGGATTTTATCTAATGTGTATGGGCTCCTTTAGGTTTAGTGTTCAGTATGAATACATCAACATTTTTGTATTCATTTAATTTTTTTTATCAGATCGTGATATAGGGGAAAAAGGAAAATCAAAACATTTTTGAAAAATATATTTAACATAAAAACCTATAGCCATTATTTTGGATGAAACATTCCCTTTAAGACTACATAAAACTAAATACAAGGAAAATAAAAAATGAAAATGCAACGTAGCCACACTAAATTACAATTATACATTTAATTAGAAAAATCTTTAATGTTCCATAAAATTCAATATGGAAACAACATTACATTCTGCTGATGGCATCACGAAAAGCAAAAATTAGGAATTAAATGTTTCCACATCTGCTATTATAAGCAGCCAAATATGAGCCTGCTCCATCACGTAAGGTCCGGTTTGGCGAAACGTTGCTCTAGATACTCACCAGTCTTGAGTTCCTTTTGGATTCCCGGATCTGGATTGTTAGCTTATCCAATTCGATTTGGTGAACTTCTAAGTAGGCTCTAGAAAGGAAAACCAAATGGTCGGTTACTAGTGATGAGCGAACATGCTGGCATTAGGTGTTATCTGAGCATGCTCGGGTGCTAACAGAGTGCCTTCAGCATGCTCAAATACTATGTTCTAACCCTCACTACCTCATGTCTCACGGCTGTTCGACAGCCGCAACCCGTGCACGGATTGTTTGTTTGCCTTAACATTTTGTCTGAGTCCAACTAGAGATTGTTCCTTTTGATTCTGATGAAATATGACGGCTGTAGTGGACATGTGACGCCCCCTGGATATAATAATCAGTCAGCAGACTGACGGGGGAATATAGTACTGAGTCCAGATAAGAAGTGCTGGTCCTAAAGGTTAGTATTGTTCTTTTCCCCCTCAATCTTCCACTCCACCAACCTTGGCCCATTTAGAATATATGGTTAAAGTAGATAAGTGGATAACCTCTTTAAATTGGAAAAGAGGAAAAGAAATCTATGTTGGGAAAATTTTGGACATCCATTACTCTTGATCGGAGGTCTGAACTGAAGTTCTGCACAGTAAGTGGCAGAAACTTCTATCACAGTTACTTATGATGATTGGACAGCTCTTGTCACACAGTTATAAACAATCAAATGCAGGAATAATAATAATAAAATATATAATAAACTCTGAACCTTGAAAAATGACAATTGTTGGTTACAAGATGCTTAACGCTTTATGTACCACAAGTACTCTTACCCCAGTCCCTTTTTTAAAGCACTGTAGACCTCATCAACTCTATCAGGTTGAGGCACCTTAGGCGGAGGGGATTTGTGCGACATAGAGAACATTCTACGAACTTTGGATCCAGACCTTCGAGAAACTGTGGGTGTGTGGAAGGCCGGACGATGTCTGAAAGAAGAATTGGCGGAAGTTATGTGCAATTCCTGTCTATAGACCGATCAAAAATTCTCAAAAGCAACAAGTCAGTGAACATTTCAAACCAAAACAGTGGATGTGATAGAACAAATATATGTAAACAAAAAATCCTTAATTAAATATAAAGCAGAATATCCTTACCATACATCATCAATGACTGATTGGCCGGGGTCAGACACCCGTCACCCCCCGCTGATCAGCTGTTATCGGGTGTCGGTGGCGGCTGGAAATACTCACTTGAGAAGCGGTCAGTCTCCTGATAGTGGCCCCCGCAGGGTACTACACAACCGCCTCCCATTGATTTGAATAGGAGGCCGATGTGCAGTCCCAAGGCCAGGACACTACCAGTAGACGGCCGGCCGATGACCGCTGATCGGTGGGGGTGTCGGCCCGGTGTTGAACCTCGGCTGATCAGACATTGATTACCTATCCTTAAGGTTGGTCATCAATGTAAAAGTAGTGGACAACTTATTTGAAAGGCAGAAAAACGTAATGTAATTGATTTTCAATCTTGCAAATGTTGACAAACAAAAAGTAAAATCATTCACGTCAGTTCTAATATTTAAAAAAAGAAAACATGAAATAAATAATGTAGTCAAACCTCACACCCCACAGCCGCAGCGGACGAGCGTTTTAGCTTCAATATTAAGGCGCAGTGGAGATCAGTACATTTCTGCAATATTGAATCCCATCAAAAGTAACAGGATCTGTAGCAAATGCCAAACATCACTATGACCCAGGAGACTTGTGCGGCATCGGAGGCCGAGGAATCTGAGATGTTCCTTTAAACATCGGTTTCCAAAGCAGTTTCCGAGGACAAACCAAATAATGAACTCTGCAGGACAATTCAGCGATCTACAGCCAGGAACACGCAGTGCTAAGAACGTGGTCATTTGTGCATGGTTTGCTGATAAAAAATAGGTCACCTAGACATCATGTTGATCACAGGTTATTGACCTTTTTCCGCAGCCTCTATGGATGACAAGGGCTGATGTTTGTTAGCCTTTCGTTTCTTAGATACTGTTGCTTTGATGGAGACACTTTTTTCTGCAAATTGATTTCTATATTTGCTTCTCACAACCGGCTATGTGTCCCAAAAGATCCATTCTGGTCTCCACTGGATCCTCGCCCTAACACTACACACTATCATTATTATTAACAAACTTCAGCTCGATCTAGAGCCATGGGGGCTTCAGGGGTGAACGCTCTGTAGGAAGATCAATCTGGAGCAAGCCTAGATAGGTCCACCAGGGTCTTCTCTGCCATCAACTTGATTGCATCAAACCATCCGGTTGCTGGTCTTCCTCTTCGCTTTGCTCCTTCTATTCTTCCGACCATGATGTCCTTCTCCAGCGATTGCTCACTCTGTATGATGTGTCCAAAGTAGACAAGTCGTAACTTGGTGATCCTTGCGTTTAGTGACATGTCTGGCTCGATTTGTTCCAGAATTGATTTGTTTGTTCCCCTCGCCATCCATGGTATTGGCAACATCCTTCTCCAGCACAAAGTTTCAAAGGGGTTGATTCTTCTTCTCTCTTGTTTCTTTATCATCCAGGTTTTGCATCCGTATCTTACCACATATAAGGAAACAGAGAAGCACATTGCTAAGGAGAGTAAAACTAATCCCAAACTGTTCTTCAACTATATCAATAGTAAAAGAATAAAAACTGAAAATGTAGGCCCCTTAAAAAATAGTGAGGAAAGAATGGTTGTAGATGACGAGGAAAAAGCTAACATATTAAACACCTTCTTCTCCACGGTATTCACGGTGGAAAATGAAATGCTAGGTGAAATCCCAAGAAACAATGAAAACCCTATATTAAGGGTCACCAATCTAACCCAAGAAGAGGTGCGAAACCGGCTAAATAAGATTAAAATAGATAAATCTCCGGGTCCGGATGGCATACACCCACGAGTACTAAGAGAACTAAGTAATGTAATAGATAAACCATTATTTCTTATTTTTAGTGACTCTATAGCGACAGGGTCTGTTCCGCAGGACTGGCGCATAGCAAATGTGGTGCCAATATTCAAAAAGGGCTCTAAAAGTGAACCTGGAAATTATAGGCCAGTAAGTCTAACCTCTATTGTTGGTAAAATATTTGAAGGGTTTCTGAGGGATGTTATTCTGGATTATCTCAATGAGAATAACTGTTTAACTCCATATCAGCATGGGTTTATGAGAAATCGCTCCTGTCAAACCAATCTAATCAGTTTTTATGAAGAGGTAAGCTATAGACTGGACCACGGTGAGTCATTGGACGTGGTATATCTCGATTTTTCCAAAGCGTTTGATACCGTGCCGCACAAGAGGTTGGTACACAAAATGAGAATGCTTGGTCTGGGGGAAAATGTGTGTAAATGGGTTAGTAACTGGCTTAATGATAGAAAGCAGAGGGTGGTTATAAATGGTATAGTCTCTAACTGGGTCGCTGTGACCAGTGGGGTACCGCAGGGGTCAGTATTGGGACCTGTTCTCTTCAACATATTCATTAATGATCTGGTAGAAGGTTTACACAGTAAAATATCGATATTTGCAGATGATACAAAACTATGTAAAGCAGTTAATACAAGAGAAGATAGTATTCTGCTACAGATGGATCTGGATAAGTTGGAAACTTGGGCTGAAAGGTGGCAGATGAGGTTTAACAATGATAAATGTAAGGTTATACACATGGGAAGAGGGAATCAATATCACCATTACACACTGAACGGGAAACCACTGGGTAAATCTGACAGGGAGAAGGACTTGGGGATCCTAGTTAATGATAAATTTACCTGGAGCAGCCAGTGCCAGGCAGCAGCTGCCAAGGCAAACAGGATCATGGGGTGCATTAAAAGAGGTCTGGATACACATGATGAGAGCATTATACTGCCTCTGTACAAATCCCTAGTTAGACCGCACATGGAGTACTGTGTCCAGTTTTGGGCACCGGTGCTCAGGAAGGATATAATGGAACTAGAGAGAGTACAAAGGAGGGCAACAAAATTAATAAAGGGGATGGGAGAACTACAATACCCAGATAGATTAGCGAAATTAGGATTATTTAGTCTAGAAAAAAGACGACTGAGGGGCGATCTAATAACCATGTATAAGTATATAAGGGGACAATACAAATATCTCGCTGAGGATCTGTTTATACCAAGGAAGGTGACGGGCACAAGGGGGCATTCTTTGCGTCTGGAGGAGAGAAGGTTTTTCCACCAACATAGAAGAGGATTCTTTACTGTTAGGGCAGTGAGAATCTGGAATTGCTTGCCTGAGGAGGTGGTGATGGCGAACTCAGTCGAGGGGTTCAAGAGAGGCCTGGATGTCTTCCTGGAGCAGAACAATATTGTATCATACAATTATTAGGTTCTGTAGAAGGACGTAGATCTGGGGATTTATTATGATGGAATATAGGCTGAACTGGATGGACAAATGTCTTTTTTCGGCCTTACTAACTATGTTACTATGTTACTATGTTACATATACAGTACAGACCAAAACTTTGGACACACCTTCTCATTTAAAAATGTTGCTGTATTTTCATGACTATGAAAATTGTACATTCACACTGAAGGCATCAAAACTATGAATTAACACATGTGGAATTATATACTTAACAAAAAAGCGTGAAACAACTGAAAATATGGCTTATATTCTAGGTTCTTCAAAGTAGCCACCTTTTGCTTTGATGACTGCTTTGCACAAAGGTGGCTACTTTGAAGAACCTAGAATATAAGACATAATTTCAGTTGTTTCACACTTTTTTGTTAAGTATATAATTCCACTTGTGTTAATTCATAGTTTTGGTGCCTTCAGTGTGAATGTACAATTTTCATAGTCATGAAAATACAGAAAAATCTTTAAATGAGAAGGTGTGTCCAAACATTTGGTCTGTTCTGTAAGTGTATATATGTTGCAACACTACACATATGACCCTCGTAATAAAGATAACATATACGCAAGTATACACGGTAACATAGTTCTCTAACTTTACATTTAGATTATTGAAACTGTATCACCAAACCGTTAACTGTAACCAAATGGTAGAAGTACAAAATTTCTGAGCTTAAAAAAAAAAGTTATTTTATTTGGATGGTTTTGTATTTCGCTTTGGATTTTTTGCATGTAAATCCGAAATGTGTACATGCACCCCGATTCTTGGGCTAGGTCCGTTATTCCCCATTGGTGCTGGTCCTCCTACTCATGACAAGTTCACTGACAGGGTGGATCAGGGGAATTGCTGTAGATATAATATATCTTGACTTCAGCAAAGCATTTGACAAAGTATCTCACACAATCCCTACTGAAAAAATGACTAAGTATGGAATGGACAAGGCAAGTGTTAGGTGGATTCATAACTGGCTTAGTGATCAGACCCAAAGAGTGGTCACAAATGGCTGCACATCCAGTTGGAAGAATGTCTCAAGTGGGGTACCACAGGGTTCTGTCCTGGGCCCTGTATTGTTCAACATCTGTATCAATCATTTAGATGAAGGAATTGAGGATAAACTGATCAAATGCTGATGACACAAAGCTAGGAGGGATAGCTAATACTAGAGAAGAGAGAGAGGGGATTCAAAAAGATATAAATAAACTGGAGCAGTGGGCAGCAACTAACAGAATGGTTTTTAACAGGGAAAAATGCAAAGTACTACATCTGGGCAATAAAAATGAAAACACATATACAGTATAGGAGGAATAGGGCTAAGCAACAGCACATGTGAAAAAGACTTGGGTTTACTAATAGATCACAGACTGAACATGAGTCAACAGTGTGATGCAGGAGCAAAAAAGGCAAATACAATTCTGGGATGTATTAACAGTCTAGATCACGTGAAGTCATTATTGCCCTCTACTTCTCTTTGGTCAGACCTTATCTGGAATACTGGGTCCTGTTTTGGGCACCACATTGAAAAGAAAAAGACCAACAAACTGGAGCAGGTTCAGAGAAGAGCGACCAGAATGGTGACCGGTCTGCAAACCATTTCCTATGAAGAACGATTACAGGAATTGGGAATGTTTAGCTTGCAAAAAAGAAGACTGAGGAGACTTATTAGCTGTCTACAAATATCTCAAGGGCTGTCACATTGTAAAAGGATCATCTTTATTCTCATTTGCACAAGGAAAGACTAGAAGTAATGGGATGAAACTGAATGGGAGGGGACACAGATTAGATATTAGAAAAAAACTTTTTGACAGTGAGGGTGATCAATGAGTGGAACAGGCGGCCACGAGAGGTGGTGAGTTCTCCATCAATGGAAGTCTTCACACAGAGGCTGGACAGACATCTGTCTGGGATGATTTAGTGAATCCTGCTTTGAGCAGGGGGTTGGAGATGATGACCCAGGAGGTCCCTTCCAAATCTATCATTCTATGATTCTAAGTGTATGAATCTCCTGCTTTGTATCCTTTAAAAAAAAAAATGGACGATTTTTTTCACCCATATGGGCTAAAATAGTGTCTGTGTTTTATATTCATAGATCATCCAGTTTTTTTTTCAGCCATAATAATAAAAAAAAAAGGCTCGTTCAGACAGACGTGTTTGATACGAATGTATGCCATTAAATAGAACTGTTCGGAGTGTCCGAGGGAAAAAGGAAAAAATTGTAGCACGCACTATTCTGTTCCATAATTTGGATGAGAACTTGTCTCTTCAAATCTATTGGAGAATGAAAATAAAAAATAGTTATATACTCACCCTCCGGTGTCCAGCGAAGCTGTCCCTACGCGTACGATGTGGCCGCCAGCTTCCGTTCCCAGCGATGCATTGCGAAATTACCTAGATGACTTAGCGGTCTCGCAAGACCGCTACGTCATCATCTCGCGAGACCGCAATGCAAGGCCCGGAGCGTCGCAATAAGCGGGAAAGGCGACAGAAGGTGAGAATATAACTTTTTATTTTTCTTATTTTTAACATTGAATCTTTTTACTATTGATGCTGCATAGGCAGCATCAATAGTAAAAAGTTGGTCACACAGGGTTAATAGCAGCGTTAATTGAGTGCGTTACACCGCGGCATAACGTGGTGTAACGCTGCCATTAACTCTATGTCAGCGCTGACTGGAGGGGAGTATGGAGGGGGCACAGAGTAGGAAGGGGCGCATTCGCGGCCGGACTGTGCCCGTCGCTGATTGGTCGCGGCCGGCAGACGCGGGATTTCCATGACAGACAGAAACAGACAGACGGAAGTGCCACTTAGACGATTATATATATAGATTACAGATGGTCGAGTTTAAAGGGGTATTCCCATCTCCAAGACCCCATCCCAATCTGTAGTAGGTGTAATAATATATTATTATTAGCAAATGCCTCCAATTAGAATTCTGGTATAGTTTTTCTGATTCGCTATGTCTCTTTTTTCATGTGCAAGCATAGCAGGACCTTGGGTATCCATGGTTACGTCCACTGATAAAGTGACAGTTAGCTGCTAACGGTCATAACCATGGATACATAAGGTTCTGCAATGCCTGCACATGAGGAAAGAGTCATAGCAAATCAGAATAACTATACTACATTTCTAATTGGAGGTATTTCCTAATAATATTATTATTACACCAACTACACATTGGGATAGGATCTTGGGAGATGGAAATAGAACATGATAAAGACTAACGGCTGGCAGCATTGTAATTATTTTTATGTTTTGGCTCTTTGCCATCTTCTCATGTTGTCACCAGTTTAATGCAAATCTGGGCTGTCAACTGGAGACAGTCCAGAAAAAGCCTTGTAGCTGCACATACAAAAGTTTAGGCCCAATTATGGAGAGAAAAGCAATCACTTACATGGAGGGTTGCGATTCACCTAAGAAACTGAGGGAAACCTTAATGACGGGTGCAAAGACTCACAACGTCCTATAGATTTGCAGCGACCCATGTTCACACGCCCCTATAGCGTGTAGGGGCCGTCTGGGAATTTTCACCAAGTTGCCCAGTAGTGGCATACAGTAAGCCGTGTATTTTTCCATTCTTTTATAACCATTCATGCTGTTGGGCAATTATCTCACATTCCCCTTCAACTCAATCGTAGATTATTGAAAATAATCAAACACCGCTAAAATTAACAAACCTGGTCCTGTCGTAATTCGAGTTAACTCCTGCAAACGATTGACTTCTAGTGATTGACGTGGAGGTGACCCTCGAGGATTGCACGGAGAGCGACATGGTGGAGTAAGCCTTGTATGTGCTCCCTGAAAGAACAAAAAAAAATACAAGAAAAATAAAAAAAATTTCCAGGAACTTAACTATGGATTACAGATATCAAGTGTCAAGAAGACCAGCATTGATATGATGAATGGAAAAGAAGAATTGGACATGCTGGATTCAATATGCCTGATCATTTGTTCTTAAGTGTCACGTACACAGATTTCCACAATGTGGGAAGGGGAGAGAGTATGTGCAGTCTCATGGAGGGCAGAGAAAACAGACCATAAAAAAGGAGGAATTCACATAAAGAGAACATAATTGAGGGATAGAAAGTGCTAATATACGAGCTAATGACAATAGCTGCACCCGGGATACACACAGATCTCACATCCAGCCTATATTACAGAGAAAGACACTCCCATAAAAAAAAAACCTGAAACTAGAATCAGGCAGCAAACTGCCTTAAAAGGGGATCTAAAAATGATTGAAGAAAATCATAACTTCAGCCTAAAACTCAGTGCATTTTAATTAAAGTTGACAATTAACACGTGTAAAAATATTTTATTCCCATGTTAAAAGGCAATAATAACCTTAAAGGGATGGTGTGCCTTTATGTAGTTTATTAAAGGTGACCCTCTTCGTACAACATTTACTGAGGCCAAGAACATCACATGCATTTGTGTATTTAAATCTCCATCCTGACTAATTTGCATATTTCTTTCCCGGCCTCTCAGTGGAATGCCTCCCTTATGCTAGGACATTCAGGTATCGAGTTGCAGCCTTTATATGTTGAGTCAATTACCCTGCAATTAAACATTATAATCAAGATTTCAAATATATACCTGCAATAATTAAACAGTGGTAATTCCACCTATGATTGAGCATGCGCAGTATTGTACATAGTATGTAATGGGAAGCGGAACGTCCACCTTAAAAGGGTTCTCCGAACTCCAGAAAGGAGCTCCTAAATGCCGCACCTCCCCAGGCTTTCCCTAATCCTAGTATATAAATCTAGTCTTGTTCGCCAAAGAGGGGTGGTCATAAAGAAGACACCCACGAGAACAGTTGAGGATAACGCCCATTTGGCTAACAAGACTAGTTTTAAATACAAAGAGGAGGAGATTAAATCTCAGGAAGGGAGTGACGCAGGAACAGCAAAAAAACAAACAAACAAGATACATATGGGAGAAAAGCAGCATCCACACCAAGTAAAATTATTACATATTTATGGCAAGTGACAAGTCTTCTGTAAGGTCATTTATTTTCCTTGTACACTGGCACCAGTCACTTGCTGTTCAGGGAACTGTACTAGGACCCCTTTAAATGTGAATGCGTCAGACGGCAATCCCCTGAAGATTAGTGTCACCGACCCTTTTTGTAGGAACTGTGGAATACTATCAGTTTATAAGATTGGGGGAATATCAACCTCATGAATAAGTAAGGCTGCCTTCTTACATCCATGACATGTTCTGGAACATACATGTCAAACTCTGGCCCCTTGGGAGGATGGGATTATATTTGGTCCACCCCCCACGGCACTGCAATCTCAACTGTCCAGTTGAAAGCAATGGTGGAAGAGGGGTCTGTCCGCTCCCTCCCCCAGTATCTGAGGTCTCAGCACAGTGGGCGCAATGACATCACTATTTTGTGCCCGCTGTGCCAAGCAATGAGGAGATTCAGATTGCTCGCTGCCGAGACGGGAAAGAGGAGTGATATATATATATATATATATATATATATATATATATATATATATATATATATATATATATATATATATATATATATATATATATATATATATATATATATACACATATATATATATATTGTTTTAAATGTGGGGCGGGCCCTATTATACTATATGGAGGAGTATGTGGGGCCCATTATACTGTGTGGAGCCCATTATACTGTATGGAGCACTATGTGGGGCCCATTATACTGTGTGGAGCACTATGTGGGGCCCATTATACTGTATGGAGGAGTATGTGGGGCCCATTATACTGTATGGAGGACTAAGTGGGGCCCATTATACTGTATGGAGCACTATGTGGGGCCCATTATACTGTGTGGAGCACTATGTGGGGCCCATTATACTGTATGGAGGAGTATGTGGGGCCCATTATACTGTATGGAGCACTATGTGGGGCCCATTATACTGTATGGAGAAGTATGTGGGCCCATTATACTGTATGGAGCACTATGTGGGGCCCATTATACTGTATGGAGGAGTATGTGGGGCCCATTATACTGTATGGAGCACTATGTGGGGCCCATTATACTGTATGGAGGAGTATGTGGGCCCATTATACTGTATGGAGGAGTATGTGGGGCCCATTATACTGTATGGAGCACTATGTGGGGCCCATTATACTGTATGGAGAAGTATGTGGGCCCATTATACTGTATGGAGCACTATGTGGGGCCCATTATACTTTTTGGAAGAGACTATGTGGTGCCCATTATACTGTATGGAGCACTCTATGGTGCCTATTATACTGTATGGAGCACTATGTGGGGCCCATTATACTGTATAGAAGACTATGTGGGGGTCATTATTTTGTAAGGACCATCATACTTTTGTGGGACCCATTATACTGTATGGAGGGCATCATACAATGTTGGGTCACCAGACTTTGCCAGGTGTGTGTGTGGGGGGTACAATAGGATCATCATACAATGTGTGGAGGGTACTGTGGAGGAATTCACTGTGGGGGAGTCAGACCCAATTAAACTGGTTTCCATATGAAAATGTTCATCGTTCTATTTGATGATAATGAAAAAAAACCTTCAATAGTAGACTTTTTTTTTTTTTTTTTTTTATTTGAATAAAGATCAAGATTGGCCCGCAACTTTGTCCAAGCTTTTAATTTTGGCCCTTTGTGTGTTTAAAGAGTTTGACATCCCTGTCTAGGCCGACTCTTCCAGCACTGCTGCAATTGATTGACAGGTCTTTCCCTCACATGTACATAGGGAGAAATGTGCCATTCACAACAACTAGAATTTTATTTTGCCACGATAAGAGGTGATCTTTGCCATATCCATGTGCCTCTTTGGCGCCATTATTCGAACACCACTCCTTTAAAGTTGTTTGCTTATTAATATGTCTATATGTGGTTATATCCTGAAGAAGACGCATCAACCTTCAAATGGGTCACTAAAACAACCGCAATATTTACAGTTCTTGTGTATCCTGGACCAATTTTTTTTATCAGTTCACCAGAAGTGAGTAACAGTCCCCTTTTTTCACTTCTGAAAAGCGCTCTGGCGTTTCAGAGAGAATATACTTGGAAGACTGGGGACCATAGCTGGAGAGCAGACTAGTCCGGCTCCCCCCTTCACCGGCTCTTCCCAGTGCTGCTGGAAGTGATTGACAGGTTTTTCTCTCACATGTACATAGGGAGACACAGGTCATTCACAGGGAAGAGGAAGTCTCATTCACTTGCAGCAGCGCAGGGAAGAGCCGGTCTCATTCACTTGCAGCAGCGCAGGGAAGAGCCGGTCTCATTCACTTGCAGCAGCGCAGGGAAGAGCCGGTCTCATTCACTTGCAGCAGCGCAGGAAAGAGCCGGTCTCATTCACTTGCAGCAGCGCAGGAAAGAGCCGGTCTCATTCACTTGCAGCAGCGCAGGAAAGAGCCGGTCTCATTCACTTGCAGCAGCGCAGGAAAGAGCCGGTCTCATTCACTTGCAGCAGCGCAGGGAAGAGCCGGTCTCATTCACTTGCAGCAGCGCAGGGAAGAGCCGGTCTCATTCACTTGCAGCAGCGCAGGAAAGAGCCGGTCTCATTCACTTGCAGCAGTGCAGGGA